>NW_027014076.1:82704-115204 GCF_036934945.1 Oncorhynchus masou masou
GACACACGGAGCGACGCGGCTCTAGTTACAGACACACGGAGCGACCCGGCTCTAGTTACAGACACACGGAGCGACCCGGCTCTAGTTACAGACACACGGAGCGACCCGGCTCTAGGTACAGACACACGGAGCAACCCGGCTCTAGTTACAGACACACGGAGCGACCCGGCTCTAGTTACAGTTACAGACACACGGAGCGACCCGGCTCTAGTTACAGACACACGGAGCGACCCGGCTCTAGTTACAGACACACGGAGCGACCCGGCTCTAGTTACAGACACACGGAGCGACCCGGCTCTAGTTACAGACACACGGAGCGACCCGGCTCTAGTTACAGACACACGGAGCGACCCGGCTCTAGCCGTCAATGAAAGTGAATGTGATGTGTGCAATTTGTCAAACTTTCAAATCAACTGATCCCTCCCTCCCCCTCCCTCTCTCCCCTCCCTCCCCCTCCCTCTCTCTTCCCACTTCCCTCCCTCTCTCTTCCCTCTCCCCTCCCTCCCCCTCCCTCCCTCTCTCCCCTCCCTCTCTCTTCCCTCTCTCTTCCCACTCCCCTCCCTCTCTCTTCCCACTCCCCTCCCTCTCTCTTCCCACTCCCCTCCCTCTCTCTTCCCTCTCCCCTCCCTCTCTCCCTTCCCTCTCTCTTCCCTCTCCCTCCCTCTCTTCCCTCCCTCCCTCTCTTCCCTCTCTTCCCCCTCCCCCTCCCTCTCCCCCTCCCCTCCCCCTCCCTCCCCTCTCTCCCCTCCCTCTCTCCCCTCCCTCTCTCCCCTCCCTCCCCCCCCCCCTCCCTCCCCCTCCCTCTCTCCCCTCCCTCCCCCTCCCTCTCTCCCCCTCCCTCCCCCTCCCTCTCTCCCTCCCTCCCCCTCCCTCTCTCCCCTCCCTCCCCCCCCCTCCCTCTCTCCCCTCCCTCCCCCTCCCTCTCTCCCTTCCCTCTCCCTTCCCTCTCCCTTCCCTCTCTCTTCCCTCTCCCCTCCCTCTCTCCCCTCCCTCTCTTCCCTCTCTCCCCCCTCCCTCTCCCCCTCCCTCTCTTCCCACCCTCTCTTCCCACCCTCTCTTCCCACCCTCTCTTCCCTCTCCCTCCCTCTCTCCCCCGCCCTCTCTTCCCTCTCCCCTCCCTCTCTCCCCCTCCCTCTCTCCCCTCCCTCTCTCCCCTCCCTCTCTCCCCTCCCTCTCTTCCCCTCCCTCTCTTCCCTTCCTCTCTTCCCTCCCTCCCCCTCCCTCTTCCCACCCTCTCTTCCCACCCTCTCTTCCCACCCTCTCTTCCCTCTACCCCTCCCTCTCTCTTCCCTCTACCCCTCTCTCTTCCCTCCCCCTCTCTTCCCTCTCCCCCTCCCTCTCTTCCCTCTCCCCCCTCCCTCTCTTCCCTCTCCCCCTCCCTCTCTTCCCTCTCCCTCCCTCCTCTCTACCCCCTCCCTCTCTCTTCCCTCTACCCCTCCCTCTCTCTTCCCTCTCCCTCTCTTCCTCTTCCCTCTCCCCCTCCCTCCTCCCTCCCTCCTCTCTCTCTCCCCTCCCTCCTCTCTCTCTCCCCCTCCCTCCTCTCTCTCTCCCCCTCCCTCCTCTCTCTCTCCCCCTCCCTCCTCTCTCTCTCCCCCTCCCTCTCCTCTCTCCTCCCTCTCCCTCTCTCTCCTCCCTCTCTCCCCCCCTCTCTCTCCTCCCTCCAGTATCTACATCGCTCAGGAGAGTCATAGCAGCAGCGTCTCCCCGTCCTGGAGGAATGTGGGTGTGGTCAAGGCCCTGGCCCTGCCCATGGCTGTCACGGTAACCAAGTACCAATCGGGTACCACCTACGTCATCGTGGTGGGCAAGGACCGGTATGGTCGCTACGGACCGTACAGCGACGTACAGACTGTCCTCCTGGCATAGAGACATAGCGGGGAGTTCTGGTCGTCGAGATTGAAGGCCACTTTCTCCCCCTCCCTCCCTCCAGAGGTGAGAGTTGAAAGGTCACTGAGATCTAGTGACCTGCTAGACTCCGGGAATTTTCTGTGCGACCATCTAAAGAGGAACAGGAGGAGGGAATAAAAATGATTTTGTTGTTGTGTGTTTTCAATAGCATTACCGATCCGATGAAAGATACTCAGCGACGCATGTCCCAACTCAACCCACGGGGGGGGGGGGGGCGTCTGTGGGTGGGGGGGGGTTCACTCCACCCTTGTACTTGATTTGATGAATTTAAGGTCACTATTTAGTGAGGAACTAACCTGAACGTAGACATAGTGAACGACATAGAGACTTCACTTCTGTTAGTGATGTTGGTGTATCTGTCCTAGTTGAGTCAACTCTGTTAGTATATCTGTCCTAGTTGAGTCAACTCTGTTAGTGATGTTAGTACATCTGTCCTAGTTGAGTCAACTCTGTTAGTATATCTGGCCTAGTTGAGTCAACTGTTAGTATATCTGGCCTAGTTGAGTCAACTCTGTTAGTGATGTTGGTATATCTGTCCTTGTTGAGTCAACTCGGTTAGTGATGTTAGTATATCTGGCCTAGTTGAGTCAACTCTGTTAGTATATCTGGCCTAGTTGAGTCAACTCTGTTAGTGATGTTAGTATATCTGTCCTAGTTGAGTCAACTCTGTTAGTGATGTTAGTATATCTGTCCTAGTTGAGTCAACTCTGTTAGTATATCTGTCCTGTTAGTATATCTGTCCTCGTTGAGTCAACTCTGTTAGTGATGTTGGTATATCTGTCCTAGTTGAGTCAACTCTGTTAGTGATGTTGGTATGTCTGTCCTAGTTGAGTCAACTCTGTTAGTGATGTTAGTATATCTGTCCTAGTTGAGTCAACTCTGTTAGTGATGTTGGTATATCTGTCCTAGTTGAGTCAACTATGTTAGTACATCTGTCATAGTTGAGTCAACTCTGTTAGTGATGTTAGTATATCTGTCCTCGTTGAGTCAACTCTGTTAGTACATCTGTCCTAGTTGAGTCAACTATGTTAGTACATCTGTCATAGTTGAGTCAACTCTGTTAGTGATGTTGGTATATCTGTCCTAGTTGAGTCAACTCTGTTAGTGATGTTAGTATATCTGTCCTAGTTGAGTCAACTCTGTTAGTGATGTTAGTATATCTGTCCTAGTTGAGTCAACTCTGTTAGTGATGTTGGTCATGACTACCAGTCACTCCTGTTAGCAGATGATATTTCATAACTGTCTTGTTCAAATTTTAACCACCATTGTATAATAAAATATCTCAACGTTTCCAAACGTTGTCCTTGTAAAGTGTGTGTCTTTGATGATATGGAAAGGTTTGTCTGTATGGCCCACGTCTACAGAGCCTCTGACTGTGCAGGCTTTTGTCCCAACCCAGCACTAACGCATCTGATTTTCAAATACAATTTACATTTACATTACATTTAAGTCATTTAGCAGACGCTCTTATCCAGAGCGACTTACAAATTGGTGAATGGCCTAAATACCCACTATCTCCTCCAAGACTGTGTTGTTACCAGACCCTTTGATTAGAGACTCTCCAGGACTGTGTAGTTACCAGACCCTTTGATTAGAGACTCTCCAGGACTGTGTAGTTACCAGACCCTTTGAATAGAGACTCTCCAGGACTGTGTAGGTACCAGACCCTTTGATTAGAGACTCTCCAGGACTGTGTAGTTACCAGACCTTTTGAATAGAGACTCTCCAGGACTGTGTAGTTACCAGACCCTTTGAATAGAGACTCTCCAGGACTGTGTAGTTACCAGACCCTTTGATTAGAGACTCTCCAGGACTGTGTAGTTACCAGACCCTTTGATTAGAGACTCTCCAGGACTGTGTAGTTACCAGACCCTTTGATTAGAGACTCTCCAGGACTGTGTAGTTACCAAACCCTTTGAATAGAGACCATCTCTCTCCAGGACTGTGTAGTTACCAGACCCTTTGATTAGAGACTCTCCAGGACTGTGTAGTTACCAGACCCTTTGATTAGAGACTCTCCAGGACTGTGTAGTTACCAGACCCTTTGATTAGAGACTCTCCAGGACTGTGTAGTTACCAGACCCTTTGATTAGAGACTCTCCAGGACTGTGTAGTTACCAGACCCTTTGATTAGAGACTCTCCAGGACTGTGTAGTTACCAGACCCTTTGATTAGAGACTCTCCAGGACTGTGTAGTTATCAGACCCTTTGATTAGAGACTCTCCTGTGTAGGACTGTTAGAGACTAGTTACCAGACCCTTTGATTAGAGACTCTCCAGGACTGTGTAGTTACCAGACCCTTTGATTAGAGACTCTCCAGGACTGTGTAGTTACCAGACCCTTTGATTAGAGACTCTCCAGGACTGTGTTAGTTACCAAACCCTTTGATTAGAGACTCTCCAGGACTGTGTAGTTACCAGACCCTTTGATTAGAGACTCTCCAGGACTGTGTAGTTACCAGACCCTTTGATTAGAGACTCTCCAGGACTGTGTAGTTACCAGACCCTTTGAATAGAGACTCTCTCCAGGACTGTGTAGTTACCAGACCCTTTGATTAGAGACCATCTCTCTCCAGGACTGTGTAGTTACCAGACCCTTTGAATAGAGACTCTCTCAGGACTGTGTAGTTACCAGACCCTTTGATTAGAGACTCTCCAGGACTGTGTAGTTACCAGACCCTTTGATTAGAGACTCTCCAGGACTGTGTAGTTGCCAGACCCTTTGATTAGAGACTCTCCCCTTTGAGGACTGGACTGTGTAGTTATCAGACCCTTTGATTAGAGACTCTCCAGGACTGTGTAGTTACCAGACCCTTTGATTAGAGACTCTCCAGGACTGTGTAGTTACCAGACCCTTTGATTAGAGACTCTCCAGGACTGTGTAGTTACCAGACCCTTTGATTAGAGACTCTCCAGGACTGTGTAGTTACCAGACCCTTTGACCCTTAGAGACTCTCTCCAGGACTGTGTAGTTACCAGACCCTTTGATTAGAGACCATCTCTCTCCAGGACTGTGTAGTTACCAGACCCTTTGAATAGAGACCATCTCTCTCCAGGACTGTGTAGTTACCAGACCCTTTGAATAGAGACTCTCCAGGACTGTGTAGTTACCAGACCCTTTGATTAGAGACTCTCCAGGACTGTGTAGTTACCAGACCCTTTGATTAGAGACTCTCCAGGACTGTGTAGTTACCAGACCCTTTGATTAGAGACTCTCCAGGACTGTGTAGTTACCAGACCCTTTGATTAGAGACTCTCCAGGACTGTGTAGTTACCAGACCCTTTGATTAGAGACTCTCCAGGACTGTGTAGTTACCAGACCCTTTGATTAGAGACTCTCCAGGACTGTGTAGGTACCAGACCCTTTGATTAGAGACTCTCCAGGACTGTGTAGTTACCAGACCCTTTGATTAGAGACTCTCCAGGACTGTGTAGTTACCAGACCCTTTGATTAGAGACTCTCCAGGACTGTGTAGTTACCAGACCCTTTGATTAGAGACCATCTCTCTCCAGGACTGTGTAGTTACCAGACCCTTTGATTAGAGACTCTCCAGGACTGTGTAGTTACCAGACCCTTTGATTAGAGACTCTCCAGGACTGTGTAGTTACCAGACCCTTTGAATAGAGACTCTCTCCAGGACTGTGTAGTTACCAGACCCTTTGATTAGAGACCATCTCTCTCCAGGACTGTGTAGTTACCAGACCCTTTGAATAGAGACCATCTCTCTCCAGGACTGTGTAGTTACCAGACCCTTTGAATAGAGACTCTCCAGGACTGTGTAGTTACCAGACCCTTTGATTAGAGACTCTCCAGGACTGTGTAGTTACCAGACCCTTTGATTAGAGACTCTCCAGGACTGTGTAGTTACCAGACCCTTTGATTAGAGACTCTCCAGGACTGTGTAGTTACCAGACCCTTTGATTAGAGACTCTCCAGGACTGTGTAGTTACCAGACCCTTTGATTAGAGACTCTCCAGGACTGTGTAGTTACCAGACCCTTTGATTAGAGACTCTCCAGGACTGTGTAGTTACCAGACCCTTTGATTAGAGACTCTCCAGGACTGTGTAGTTACCAAACCCTTTGTAGTAGTAGAGTATCTACACCTGTATTTGTTTTTTTAAACATCTCTGTCCTGATCTAGGATCAGGTGTCCCCCTGGACATTTTCATATTATTCATCATGATTGGAAAAAGCCAAACTGATCCTAGGTCAGCACCCCATACACTGAGACGCTTTATGAAAACAGGCACTGAGCTGTTGGTTCACCAGCAGGTGGCGCCAGATCCCTAGAAACACCACGGTCTCTTTCACATCAAAATCAACTTGCACTTTCATTCCTAGGCTTTTGCGTCCCGAGTCTACACCCTTTTCCACAAGCGTGCACTTGCACATTTCGCATAAGATTGCTGTTTGCATTGGCTGGGAATTTCCAACATTTTTGTTAAATCCATGCGACAAGGTGTAGACTTGGGGATTAAGGGTGGAGAATGGGGGACGCAGACATTGACCTATACAGTTACCAGGACCAATGATCACTGGGGACAAGACGTCACTTTAATATAATATACATTTAACAACCCCCATGATGAGCCCAGGGGGGGACTCTCTATGGAAACAACAAAGCCAAACAGAAGCTGCCGTTGGGGTAGAATAGAATCTAATAAAATGCTGTAGAATCCAAAAGAATGCTATAGAATCTAATAGAATGTTGTAGAATCTAATAGAATGCTATAGAATCTAATAGAATGCTGTAGAATCTAATAGAATGCTGTAGAATCTAATAGAATGCTGTAGAATCTAATAGAATGCTGTAGAATCTAATAGAATGCTGTAGAATCTAATAGAATGCTGTAGAATCCGGGGTAGAAAGAGCCTTCAGTAACATCTTATCATTTCCATCACAACCCGTTTCCACATTCTACTGGTGTTATTCCATGAGGGAATGATACTTCATTTACAAACACATCAACAGAGACGATGCTTTCCAGTCTTCAGAATCAAAATGTGTTTTTTAATCTCTAGTTTGACCTGTAGCGTGTTGAGGGGGTAGCCTGGGTGATGTTCATTATGGATTAAACGTTATGAAACAGAGTTAAACGGAGAGATGCAGCCCCATCTTGTAAAATAAGAAACAGTAATTTAGTGTTTCTTATTGAACAACGCAATGGTGTTCCCTACTGACCACCGCCATGCTGTCTCCTGGGTCTGTAGAGTGGCCATGCTGTCTCCTGGGTCTGTAGAGTGGCCATGCTGTCTCCTGGGTCCGTAGAGTGGTCATGCTGTCTCCTGGGTCTGTAGAGTGGCCATGCTGTCTCCTGGGTCCGTAGAGTGGCCATGCTGTCTCCTGGGTCTGTAGAGTGGCCATGCTGTCTCCTGGGTCTGTAGAGTGGCCATGCTGTCTCCTGGGCCTGTAGAGTGGCCATGCTGTCTCCTGGGTCTGTAGAGTGGCCAGGCTGTCTCCTGGGTCTGTAGAGTGGCCATGCTGTCTCCTGGGTCTCCATGCTGTCTCCTGTCTGTAGAGTGGCCATGCTGTCTCCTGGGTCTGTAGAGTGGCCAGGCTGTCTCCTGGGTCTGTAGAGTAGCCATGCTGTCTCCTGGGTCTGTAGAGTGGTCATGCTGTCTCCTGGGTCTGTAGAGTGGCCATGCTGTCTCCTGGGTCTGTAGAGTGGCCATGCTGTCTCCTGGGTCCGTAGAGTGGTCATGCTGTCTCCTGGGTCTGTAGAGTGGCCATGCTGTCTCCTGGGTCTGTAGAGTGGCCATGCTGTCTCCTGGGTCTGTAGAGGACATGCTGTCTCCTGGGTCTGTAGAGTGGCCATGCTGTCTCCTGGGTCTGTAGAGTGGCCATGCTGTCTCCTGGGTCTGTAGAGTGGCCATGCTCTCTCCTGGGTCTGTAGAGTGGCCATGCTGTCTCCTGGGTCTGTAGAGTGGTCATGCTGTCTCCTGGGTCTGTAGAGTGGCCATGCTGTCTCCTGGGTCTGTAGAGTGGCCATGCTGTCTCCTGGGTCCGTAGAGTGGCCATGCTGTCTCCTGGGTCTGTAGAGTGGCCATGCTGTCTCCTGGGTCTGTAGAGTGGCCATGCTGTCTCCTGGGTCTGTAGAGTGGTCATGCTGTCTCCTGGGTCTGTAGAGTGGCCGTGCTGTCTCCTGGGTCCGTAGAGTGGTCCTACTGACCACCGCCATGCTGTCTCCTGGGTCTGTAGAGTGGCCATGCTGTCTCCTGGGTCTGTAGAGTGGCCATGCTGTCTCCTGGGTCTGTAGAGTGGCCATGCTGTCTCCTGGGTCTGTAGAGTGGCCATGCTGTCTCCTGGGTCTGTAGAGTGGCCATGCTGTCTCCTGGGTCTGTAGAGTGGCCATGCTGTCTCCTGGGTCTGTAGAGTGGCCATGCTGTCTCCTGGGTCTGTAGAGTGGCCATGCTGTCTCCTGGGTCTGTAGAGTGGCCATGCTGTCTCCTGGGTCTGTAGAGTGGCCATGCTGTCTCCTGGGTCTGTAGAGTGGCCCTGCTGTCTCCTGGGTCTGTAGAGTGGCCATGCTGTCTCCTGGGTCTGTAGAGTGGTCATGCTGTCTCCTGGGTCTGTAGAGTGGCCATGCTGTCTCCTGGGTCTGTAGAGTGGCCATGCTGTCTCCTGGGTCTGTAGAGTGGCCATGCTGTCTCCTGGGTCCGTAGAGTGGCCATGCTGTCTCCTGGGTCTGTAGAGTGGCCATGCTGTCTCCTGGGTCTGTAGAGTGGTCCTACTGACCACCGCCATGCTGTCTCCTGGGTCTGTAGAGTGGCCATGCTGTCTCCTGGGTCTGTAGAGTGGCCATGCTGTCTCCTGGGTCTGTAGAGTGGCCATGCTGTCTCCTGGGTCTGTAGAGTGGCCATGCTGTCTCCTGGGTCTGTAGAGTGGCCATGCTGTCTCCTGGGTCTGTAGAGTGGCCCTGCTGTCTCCTGGGTCTGTAGAGTGGCCATGCTGTCTCCTGGGTCTGTAGAGTGGCCATGCTGTCTCCTGGGTCTGTAGAGTGGCCCTACTGACCACCGCCATGCTGTCTCCTGGGTCTGTAGAGTGGCCATGCTGTCTCCTGGGTCTGTAGAGTGGCCATGCTGTCTCCTGGGTCTGTAGAGTGGCCATGCTGTCTCCTGGGTCTGTAGAGTGGCCATGCTGTCTCCTGGGTCTGTAGAGTGGCCCTGCTGTCTCCTGGGTCTGTAGAGTGGCCATGCTGTCTCCTGGGTCTGTAGAGTGGCCATGCTGTCTCCTGGGTCTGTAGAGTGGCTGCTGTCTCCTGGGTCTGTAGAGTGGCCATGCTGTCTCCTGGGTCTGTAGAGTGGCCATGCTGTCTCCTGGGTCTGTAGAGTGGCCATGCTGTCTCCTGGGTCTGTAGAGTGGCCATGCTGTCTCCTGGGTCTGTAGAGTGGCCATGCTGTCTCCTGGGTCTGTAGAGTGGTCTGTCTCCTGGGTCTGTAGAGTGGCCATGCTGTCTCCTGGGTCTGTAGAGTGGCCATGCTGTCTCCTGGGTCTGTAGAGTGGCCATGCTGTCTCCTGGGTCTGTAGAGTGGCCATGCTGTCTCCTGGGTCTGTAGAGTGGCCATGCTGTCTCCTGGGTCTGTAGAGTGGCCATGCTGTCTCCTGGGTCTGTAGAGTGGCCATGCTGTCTCCTGGGTCTGTAGAGTGGCCATGCTGTCTCCTGGGTCTGTAGAGTGGCCATGCTGTCTCCTGGGTCTGTAGAGTGGCCATGCTGTCTCCTGGGTCTGTAGAGTGGCCATGCTGTCTCCTGGGTCTGTAGAGTGGCCATGCTGTCTCCTGGGTCTGTAGAGTGGCCATGCTGTCTCCTGGGTCTGTAGAGTGGCCATGCTGTCTCCTGGGTCTGTAGAGTGGCCATGCTGTCTCCTGGGTCTGTAGAGTGGCCATGCTGTCTCCTGGGTCTGTAGAGTGGCCATGCTGTCTCCTGGGTCTGTAGAGTGGCCATGCTGTCTCCTGGGTCTGTAGAGTGGCCATGCTGTCTCCTGGGTCTGTAGAGTGGCCATGCTGTCTCCTGGGTCTGTAGAGTGGCCATGCTGTCTCCTGGGTCTGTAGAGTGGCCATGCTGTCTCCTGGGTCTGTAGAGTGGCCATGCTGTCTCCTGGGTCTGTAGAGTGGCCATGCTGTCTCCTGGGTCTGTAGAGTGGCCATGCTGTCTCCTGGGTCTGTAGAGTGGCCATGCTGTCTCCTGGGTCTGTAGAGTGGCCATGCTGTCTCCTGGGTCTGTAGAGTGGCCATGCTGTCTCCTGGGTCTGTAGAGTGGCCATGCTGTCTCCTGGGTCTGTAGAGTGGCCATGCTGTCTCCTGGGTCTGTAGAGTGGCCATGCTGTCTCCTGGGTCTGTAGAGTGGCCATGCTGTCTCCTGGGTCTGTAGAGTGGCCATGCTGTCTCCTGGGTCTGTAGAGTGGCCATGCTGTCTCCTGGGTCTGTAGAGTGGCCATGCTGTCTCCTGGGTCTGTAGAGTGGCCATGCTGTCTCCTGGGTCTGTAGAGTGGCCTATGCTGTGTCTCCTGGGTCTGTAGAGTGGCCATGCTGTCTCCTGGGTCTGTAGAGTGGCCATGCTGTCTCCTGGGTCTGTAGAGTGGCCATGCTGTCTCCTGGGTCTGTAGAGTGGCCATGCTGTCTCCTGGGTCTGTAGAGTGGCCATGCTGTCTCCTGGGTCCGTAGAGTGGCCATGCTGTCTCCTGGGTCCGTAGAGTGGCCATGCTGTCTCCTGGGTCTGTAGAGTGGCCATGCTGTCTCCTGGGTCTGTAGAGTGGCCATGCTGTCTCCTGGGTCTGTAGAGTGGCCATGCTGTCTCCTGGGTCTGTAGAGTGGCCATGCTGTCTCCTGGGTCTGTAGAGTGGCCATGCTGTCTCCTGGGTCTGTAGAGTGGCCATGCTGTCTCCTGGGTCTGTAGAGTGGCCATGCTGTCTCCTGGGTCTGTAGAGTGGCCATGCTGTCTCCTGGGTCTGTAGAGTGGCCATGCTGTCTCCTGGGTCTGTAGAGTGGCCATGCTGTCTCCCTGGGTCTGTAGAGTGGCCATGCTGTCTCCTGGGTCTGTAGAGTGGCCATGCTGTCTCCTGGGTCTGTAGAGTGGCCATGCTGTCTCCTGGGTCTGTAGAGTGGCCATGCTGTCTCCTGGGTCTGTAGAGTGGCCATGCTGTCTCCTGGGTCTGTAGAGTGGCCATGCTGTCTCCTGGGTCTGTAGAGTGGCCATGCTGTCTCCTGCCTGTATGCTGTCTCCTGGGTCTGTAGAGTGGCCATGCTGTCTCCTGGGTCTGTAGAGTGGCCATGCTGTCTCCTGGGTCTGTAGAGTGGCCATGCTGTCTCCTGGGTCTGTAGAGTGGCCATGCTGTCTCCTGGGTCTGTAGAGTGGCCATGCTGTCTCCTGGGTCTGTAGAGTGGCCATGCTGTCTCCTGGGTCTGTAGAGTGGCCATGCTGTCTCCTGGGTCTGTAGAGTGGCCATGCTGTCTCCTGGGTCTGTAGAGTGGCCATGCTGTCTCCTGGGTCTGTAGAGTGGCCATGCTGTCTCCTGGGTCTGTAGAGTGGCCATGCTGTCTCCTGGGTCTGTAGAGTGGCCATGCTGTCTCCTGGGTCTGTAGAGTGGCCATGCTGTCTCCTGGGTCTGTAGAGTGGCCATGCTGTCTCCTGGGTCTGTAGAGTGGCCATGCTGTCTCCTGGGTCTGTAGAGTGGCCATGCTGTCTCCTGGGTCTGTAGAGTGGCCATGCTGTCTCCTGGGTCTGTAGAGTGGCCATGCTGTCTCCTGGGTCTGTAGAGTGGCCATGCTGTCTCCTGGGTCTGTAGAGTGGCCATGCTGTCTCCTGGGTCTGTAGAGTGGCCATGCTGTCTCCTGGGTCTGTAGAGTGGCCATGCTGTCTCCTGGGTCTGTAGAGTGGCCATGCTGTCTCCTGGGTCTGTAGAGTGGCCATGCTGTCTCCTGGGTCTGTAGAGTGGCCATGCTGTCTCCTGGGTCTGTAGAGTGGCCATGCTGTCTCCTGGGTCTGTAGAGTGGCCATGCTGTCTCCTGGGTCTGTAGAGTGGCCATGCTGTCTCCTGGGTCTGTAGAGGCCATGCTGTCTCCTCCTGACCATGCTGTCTCCTGGGTCTGTAGAGTGGCCATGCTGTCTCCTGGGTCTGTAGAGTGGCCATGCTGTCTCCTGGGTCTGTAGAGTGGCCATGCTGTCTCCTGGGTCCGTAGAGTGGCCATGCTGTCTCCTGGGTCTGTAGAGTGGCCATGCTGTCTCCTGGGTCTGTAGAGTGGCCATGCTGTCTCCTGGGTCTGTAGAGTGGCCATGCTGTCTCCTGGGTCCGTAGAGTGGCCAGGCTGTCTCCTGGGTCCGTAGAGTGGCCATGCTGTCTCCTGGGTCCGTAGAGTGGTCCCTGGGTCTGTAGACCGGCCATGCTGTCTCCTGGGTCTGTAGAGTGGCCATGCTGTCTCCTGGGTCTGTAGAGTGGCCAGGCTGTCTCCTGGATCTGTAGAGTGGCCATGCTGTCTCCTGGGTCTGTAGAGTGGCCATGCTGCTGTCTCCTGGGTCTGTAGAGTGGCCATGCTGTCTCCTGGGTCTGTAGAGTGGCCATGCTGTCTCCTGGGTCTGTAGAGTGGCCATGCTGTCTCCTGGGTCTGTAGAGTGGCCATGCTGTCTCCTGGGTCTGTAGAGTGGCCATGCTGCTCCTGGGTCCGTAGAGTGGCCATGCTGTCTCCTGGGTCTGTAGAGTGGCCCTGCTGTCTCCTGGGTCTGTAGAGTGGCCATGCTGTCTCCTGGGTCTGTAGAGTGGCCATGCTGTCTCCTGGGTCTGTAGAGTGGTCCATGCTGTCTCCTGGGTCTGTAGAGTGGCCATGCTGTCTCCTGGGTCTGTAGAGTGGCCATGCTGTCTCCTGGGTCTGTAGAGTGGCCCTGCTGTCTCCTGGGTCTGTAGAGTGGCCATGCTGTCTCCTGGGTCTGTAGAGTGGCCATGCTGTCTCCTGGGTCTGTAGAGTGGTCCTACTGACCACCACCATGCTGTCTCCTGGGTCTGTAGAGTGGCCATGCTGTCTCCTGGGTCTGTAGAGTGGCCATGCTGTCTCCTGGGTCTGTAGAGTGGTCCATGACCACCACCATGCTCCTGGGTCTGTAGAGTGGCCATGCTGTCTCCTGGGTCTGTAGAGTGGCCATGCTGTCTCCTGGGTCTGTGGTCCTAGAGTGGCCCTGCTGTCTCCTGGGTCTGTAGAGTGGCCATGCTGTCTCCTGGGTCTGTAGAGTGGCCATGCTGTCTCCTGGGTCTGTAGAGTGGCCATGCTGTCTCCTGGGTCTGTAGAGTGGCCATGCTGTCTCCTGGGTCTGTAGAGTGGCCATGCTGTCTCCTGGGTCTGTAGAGTGGCCAGGCTGTCTCCTGGGTCTGTAGAGTGGCCATGCTGTCTCCTGGGTCTGTAGAGTGGCCATGCTGTCTCCTGGGTCTGTAGAGTGGTCATGCTGTCTCCTGGGTCTGTAGAGTGGTCCTACTGTCTCCTGGGTCTGTAGAGTGGTCCTACTGTCTCCTGGGTCTGTAGAGTGGCCATGCTGTCTCCTGGGTCTGTAGAGTGGCCAGTCAGTCTCCTGGGTCTGTAGAGTGGCCATGCTGTCTCCTGGGTCTGTTGAGTGGCCATGCTGTCTCCTGGGTCTGTAGAGTGGCCATGCTGTCTCCTGGGTCTGTAGAGTGGCCAGGCTGTCTCCTGGGTCTGTAGAGTGGCCATGCTGTCTCCTGGGTCTGTAGAGTGGCCATGCTGTCTCCTGGGTCTGTAGAGTGGTCATGCTGTCTCCTGGGTCTGTAGAGTGGTCCTACTGTCTCCTGGGTCTGTAGAGTGGTCCTACTGTCTCCTGGGTCTGTAGAGTGGCCATGCTGTCTCCTGGGTCTGTAGAGTGGCCATGCTGTCTCCTGGGTCTGTAGAGTGGCCATGCTGTCTCCTGGGTCTGTAGAGTGGTCCTACTGACCACCGCCATGCTGTCTCCTGGGTCTGTAGAGTGGCCCTGCTGTAGAGTGGGTCTGTAGAGTGGCCCTGCTGTCTCCTGGGTCTGTAGAGTGGCCATGCTGTCTCCTGGGTCTGTAGAGTGGCCATGCTGTCTCCTGGGTCTGTAGAGTGGCCATGCTGCTCCTGGGTCCGTAGAGTGGCCATGCTGTCTCCTGGGTCTGTAGAGTGGCCCTGCTGTCTCCTGGGTCTGTAGAGTGGCCATGCTGTCTCCTGGGTCTGTAGAGTGGCCATGCTGTCTCCTGGGTCTGTAGAGTGGTCCTACTGACCACCGCCATGCTGTCTCCTGGGTCTGTAGAGTGGCCATGCTGTCTCCTGGGTCTGTAGAGTGGCCATGCTGTCTCCTGGGTCTGTAGAGTGGTCCTACTGACCACCACCATGCTGTCTCCTGGGTCTGTAGAGTGGCCATGCTGTCTCCTGGGTCTGTAGAGTGGCCATGCTGTCTCCTGGGTCCGTAGAGTGGTCCTACTGACCACCGCCATGCTGTCTCCTGGGTCTGTAGAGTGGTCATGCTGTCTCCTGGGTCTGTAGAGTGGCCATGCTGTCTCCTGGGTCTGTAGAGTGGCCATGCTGTCTCCTGGGTCTGTAGAGTGGCCCTGCTGTCTCCTGGGTCTGTAGAGTGGCCATGCTGTCTCCTGGGTCTGTAGAGTAGCCATGCTGTCTCCTGGGTCTGTTGAGTGGCCATGCTGTCTCCTGGGTCTGTAGAGTGGCCATGCTGTCTCCTGGGTCTGTAGAGTGGCCAGGCTGTCTCCTGGGTCTGTAGAGTGGCCATGCTGTCTCCTGGGTCTGTAGAGTGGCCATGCTGTCTCCTGGGTCTGTAGAGTGGTCATGCTGTCTCCTGGGTCTGTAGAGTGGTCCTACTGTCTCCTGGGTCTGTAGAGTGGTCCTACTGTCTCCTGGGTCTGTAGAGTGGCCATGCTGTCTCCTGGGTCTGTAGAGTGGCCAGTCAGTCTCCTGGGTCTGTAGAGTGGCCATGCTGTCTCCTGGGTCTGTTGAGTGGCCATGCTGTCTCCTGGGTCTGTAGAGTGGCCATGCTGTCTCCTGGGTCTGTAGAGTGGCCATGCTGTCTCCTGGGTCTGTAGAGTGGCCATGCTGTCTCCTGGGTCTGTAGAGTGGTCATGCTGTCTCCTGGGTCTGTAGAGTGGTCCTACTGTCTCCTGGGTCTGTAGAGTGGTCCTACTGTCTCCTGGGTCTGTAGAGTGGCCATGCTGTCTCCTGGGTCTGTAGAGTGGCCATGCCGTCTCCTGGGTCTGTAGAGTGGCCATGCTGTCTCCTGGGTCTGTAGAGTGGCCCTACTGACCACCGCCATGCTGTCTCCTGGGTCTGTAGAGTGGCCAGGCTGTCTCCTGGGTCTGTAGAGTGGTCCTACTGACCACCGCCATGCTGTCTCCTGGGTCTGTAGACTGGACATGCTGTCTCCTGGGTCTGTAGAGTGGCCAGTCAGTCTCCTGGGTCTGTAGAGTGGCCATGCTGTCTCCTGGGTCTGTAGAGTGGCCAAGCTGTCTCCTGGGTCTGTAGAGTGGCCATGCTGTCTCCTGGGTCTGTAGAGTGGCCATGCTGTCTCCTGGGTCTGTAGAGTGGTCCTACTGTCTCCTGGGTCTGTAGAGTGGTCCTACTGTCTCCTGGGTCTGTAGAGTGGCCATGCTGTCTCCTGGGTCTGTAGAGTGGCCATGCTGTCTCCTGGGTCTGTAGAGTGGCCATGCTGTCTCCTGGGTCTGTAGAGTGGCCCTACTGACCACCGCCATGCTGTCTCCTGGGTCTGTAGAGTGGCCATGCTGTCTCCTGGGTCTGTAGAGTGGCCATGCTGTCTCCTGGGTCTGTAGAGGACATGATCCATCTTAACACCATCAAAGACAACTTCGGTACGTTTCATCAGAAAATATATCAACGTCGACGACAGAAGTCACAGTGTAAATCGTTAAAACGACCTCACCACAACAACGACAAACCACGATGTGGAACTCTTTACCGCAGTGACCTGTCAGTCAATTACACTGGCTTCTAGGGTTCAACTGCAAATGGCACCCTATTCCCTATCTAGTGCACTACTTTGGACCAGGGCTCCATGGCACCCTATTCCCTATCTAGTACACTACTTTGGACCAGGGCTCCATGGCACCCTATTCCCTATCTAGTGCACTACTTTGGACCAGGGCTCTATGACACCCTATTCCCTATCTCGTACACTATTTTGGACCAGGGCTCCATGGCACCCTATTCCCTATCTCGTACACTACTTTGGACCAGGGCTCCATGACACCCTATTCACTATCTAGTGCACTATTTTGGACCAGGGCTCTATGGTACCCTATTCCCTATCTAGTACACTACTTTGGACCAGGGCTCCATGGCACCCTATTCCCTATCTAGTGCACTATTTTGGACCAGAGCTCCATGGCACCCTATTCCCTATCTCGTACACTACTTTGGACCAGGGCTCCATGACACCCTATTCCCTATCTAGTACACTACTTTGGACCAGGGCTCCATGACACCCTATTCACTATCTAGTGCACTATTTTGGACCAGGGCTTTATGGCACCCTATTCCCTATCTAGTACACTACTTTGGACCAGGGCTCAGGTAGAGTATAGGGTGCCATTTAAATCTGAACAGGCGGCAGTGGGAGTGTTGTAAATACACAATAATAGTGAAATGAATAAGTTCATAGAGATGAATGTATCATTCAAATGTCTTTCTGCCTCCTGAATGTGTCCTATTTTTTTTTATTTCACCTTTATTTAACCAGGTAGGCTATTTGAGAACAAGTTCTCTTTTGCAACTGCGACCTGGCCAAGATAAAGCATAGCAGTGTGAACAGACAACACAGAGTTACACATGGAGTAAACAATAAACAAGTCAATAACACAGTAGGGGAAAAAAAGTCTATATACATTGTGTGCAAAAGGCATGAGGAGGTAGGCGAATAATTACAATTTTGCAGATTAACGCTGGAGTGATAAATGATCAGATGGTCATGTATAGGTAGAGATATTGGTGTGCAAAAGAGCAGAAAAGTAAATAAATAAAAACTGTGGGGATGAGGTAAGTGAAAATGGGTGGGTTATTTACCAATAGACTATGTACAGCTGCAGCGATCGGTTAGCTGCTCAGATAGCACATGTTTGAAGTTGGTGAGGGAGATAAAAGTCTCCAACTTCAGGGATTTCTGCAATTCGTTCCAGTCACAGGCAGCAGAGAACTGGAAGGAAAGGCGACCAAATGAGGTGTTGGCTTTAGGGATGATCAGTGAGATACACCTGCTGGAGCGCGTGCTACGGGTGGGTGTTGCCATCGTGACCAGTGAACTGAGATAAGGCGGAGCTTTACCTAGCATGGACTTGTAGATGACCTGGAGCCAGTGGGTCTGGCGACGAATATGTAGCGAGGGCCAGCAGACTAGAGCATACAGGTCGCAGTGGTGGGTGGTATATACATGCATTTGGTTTTACTAGCGTTTAAAAGCAGTTGGAGGCCACGGACGGTGTGTTGTATGGCATTGAAGCTCGTTTGGAGGTTAGATAGCACATTATCCAAGGAAGGGCCAGAAGTATACAGAATGGTGTCGTCTGCGTAGAGGTGGATCAGGGAATCGCCCGCAGCAAGAGCAACATCATTGATATATACAGAGAAAAGAGTCGGCCCGAGAATTGAACCCTGTGGCACCCCCATAGAGACTGCCAGAGGACCGGACAACATGCCCTCCGATTTGACACACTGAACTCTGTCTGCAAAGTAATTGGTGAACCAGGCAAGGAAGTCATCAGAAAAACTGAGGCTACTGAGTCTGTCGATAAAAATACGGTGATTGACAGAGTCAAAAGCCTTGGCCAGGTCGATGAAGACGGCTGCACAGTACTGTCTTTTATCGATGGCGGTTATGATATCGTTTAGCCAGGTCGATTAGAAAGGCCTGCCCGCTGAAGTGTTTTAGGGAGCGTTTGACAGAGATGAGGGGTGGTCGTTTGACTGCGGACCCGTAGTGGATACAGGCAATGAGGCGGTGATCACTGAGATCCTGATTGAAGACAGTGGATGTGTATTTGGAGGGCCAGTTGGTCAGGATAACGTCTATGAGGGTGCCCTTGTTTACAGATTTAGGGTTGTACCTGGTGGGTTCCTTGATGATTTGTGTGAGATTGAGGGCATCTAGCTTAGATTGTAGGACTGCTGGGGTGTTAAGCATATCCCAGTTTAGGTCACCTAACAGAACAAACTCTGAAGCTAGATGGGGGGCGATCAATTCACAAATGGTGTCCAGGGCACAGCTGGGAGCTGAGGGGGGTCGGTAGCAGGCGGCAACAGTGAGAGACTTATTTCTGGAGAGTAATTTTTTAAATTAGTATTTCGAACTGTTTGGATATGGACCTGGAAAGTATGACATTACTTAGCAGGCTATCTCTGCAGTAGACTGCAACTCCTCCCCCTTTGGCAGTTCTATCTTGACGGAAAATGTTATAGTTGGGTAGAATTTTCAGAATTTTTGGTGGCCTTCCTGAGCCATGATTCAGACACGGCAAGCACATCAGGGTTGGCAGAGTGTGCTAAAGCAGTGAGTAAAACAAACTTAGGGAGGAGGCTTCTGATGTTGACATGCATTAAACCAAGGCTTTTTTGATCACAGAAGTCAACAAATGAGGGTGCCTGGGGACATGCAGGGCCTGGGTTTACCTCCACATCACCCGCGGAACAGAGGAGGAGTAGTATGAGGGTGCGGCTAAAGGCTAGAGCGGTGGGGACAGAGAATAAAAGGGGCAGATTTCTGGGCATGGTAGAATATATTCAGGGCATAATGCGCAGACAGGGGAATGGTGGGGTGCGGGTACAGCGGAGGTAAGCCCAGGCACTGGGTGATGATGAGAGAGGTTTTATCTCTGGACATGCTGGTTGTAATGGGTGAGGTCACCACATGTGTGGGAGGTGGGACGAAGGAGGTATCAGGGGTATGAAGAGTGGAACTAGGCGCTCCATTGTGAACTAAAACAATGATAACTAACCTGAACAACAGTATACAAGGCATATTGGTATTTGAGAGAGACATACAGCAAGGCATAAAGTAATCGCAGGTGTTGAATTGGGAGAGCTAGCTAAAACAGTAGCTAAAACAACAGGTGAGACAACAACAGCTAATCAGCTAGCACAACAACAGCAGGTAAAATGGCGTTGACTAGGCAGAGAGGGTCGGATTAATTACACACAGAGCCTGAGTGCGGCTGGGGCCGACAGATAAAATAAATAAACAGAATGGAGTACCGTGATTAATGGACAGTCCAGCAGGCATCAGCTATGTAGCCAAGTGATCATAGTGTCCAGGGGGCAGCAGTAGATGGAACAGGGGAGCCCCACTACGCTAGCGACACGGCGTTTAAAGTTAGTAGCGTCTGCTCCGACGGAGGCCAGATGAAGGCATAGCGGATAGAGTATTCGTCAGCAGACCAGTCGTGGTGGTGCGGCGGGGCGCCGTGTCGACAGAGAATCCAAACCAGATGGCGAAAGAGATATTGTAGAATTTAGTTTGCTAGCCAGGAGATGCGCACGGCTAACTGGTGCGAGCTTCGTGGCAGTGGCGCTAGCCACTATAGCCCATCGGTAGCAGCGGTGATCCAGTGGAGTATTGGGCTCTAGCCTTGTATGAGTGGGGTTCGGGTGAACAGCTGAGTAGGCCGGGAGGTGGGCCTCAGGGATAGCTTCGGTACTGGGTGCCACGGTGGGTACAAGCTAGCTGTGAAGATCAGAAGTAGTGGTCCTGCGATTACAAATCCGGTGTTGTTGTGGAGAGACAGTCCAATACTGGTAGACTGGCGAGTATTATCCAGGCTAAAAACAGGGCTGGTATCTGTGCAGAAGGTAAAAGCCGCTAGCAGTGGTTAGCAATGACTAAATAGCTTGTAGCTAATTAGCTGGTTAGCTTCTGGAGGTTCTTGAATGTGTTCTAAAATTGAAAATAATACTGATTGCGTATCACATTGGGTGAGGCAGGTTACCGGAAGGTATAATCGAATTAAAAATTGAAAAGAGATTGAAAATAAATTGAAATATACATATACAAAAAATACGAAATATACAAAAGTACACGAGAGGAACAAACAAACACGTCTTCACTGCTACGCCATCTTGGAACATGGAACAATCTCATACGGATCTCTTCCTGCCTCCTAAATGGGTTCTAATCTCATACGGGCTCTCTTGCTGCCTCGTAAATGGGTTCTAATCTCATACGGGCTCTCTTCCTGCCTCCTAAATGGGTTCTAATCTCATACGGCTCTCTTCCTGCCTCCTAAATGGGTTCTAATCTCATACGGGCTCTCTTTCTGCCTCCTAAATGGGTTCTAATCTCATACGTGCTCTCTTTCTGCCTCCTAAATGGGTTCTAATCTCATACGGGCTCTCCTCCTGCCTCCTAAATGGGTTCTAATCTCATACGGGCTCTCTTTCTGCCTCCTAAATGGGTTCTAATCTCATACGGGATCTCTTTCTGCCTCCTAAATGTGTTCTAATCTCATACCGGGTCTTTTTCTGCCTCCTAAATGGGTTCTAATCTCATACGGGCTCTGTTTCTGCCTCCTAAATGGGTTCTAATCTCCTACGGGCTCTGTTTCTGCCTCCTAAATGGGTTCTAATCTCATACGGGCTCTCTTCCTGCCTCCTAAATGGGTTCTAATCTCATACGGGCTCTGTTTCTGCCTCCTAAATGGATTCTAATCTCATACGGGCTCTGTTTCTGCCTCCTAAATGGGTTCTAATATCAAACGGGCTCTCTTCCTGCCTCCTAAATGGGTTCTAATCTCATATGGGCTCTGTTTCTGCCTGCTAAATGGGTTCTAATCTCATACGGGCTCTGTTTCTGCCTCCTAAATGGGTTCTAATCTCATACGGATCTCTTCCTGCCTCCTAAATGGGTTCTAATCTCATACGGCTCTCTTCCTGCCTCCTAAATGGGTTCTAATCTCATACGGGCTCTCTTTCTGCCTCCTAAATGGGACGTCCCCACTATAGACCCCTGTTTTTAACAGACTGTGTCTATGGGACCCACTATAGACCCCTGTTATAACAGACTGTGTCTATGGGACCCACTATAGACCCCTGTTATAACAGACTGTGTCTATGGGACCCACTATAGACCCCTGTTATAACAGACTGTGTCTATGGGACCCACTATAGACCCCTGTTATAACAGACTGTGTCTATGGGACCCACTATAGACCCCTGTTATAACAGACTGTGTCTATGGGACCCACTATAGACCCCTGTTATAACAGACTGTGTCTGTGGGACCCACTATAGACCCCTGTTATAACAGACTGTGTCTATGGGACCCACTATAGACCCCTGTTATAACAGACTGTGTCTATGGGACCCACTATAGACCCCTGTTATAACAGACTGTGTCTATGGGACCCACTATAGACCCCTGTTATAACAGACTGTGTCTATGGGACCCACTATAGACCCCTGTTATAACAGACTGTGTCTATGGGACCCACTATAGACCCCTGTTATAACAGACTGTGTCTATGGGACCCACTATAGACCCCTGTTATAACAGACTGTGTCTATGGGACCCACTATAGACCCCTGTTATAACAGACTGTGTCTATGGGACCCACTATAGACCCCTGTTATAACAGACTGTGTCTATGGGACCCACTATAGACCCCTGTTATAGCAGACTGTGTCTATGGGACCCACTATAGACCCCTGTTATAACAGACTGTGTCTATGGGACCCACTATAGACCCCTGTTATAACAGACTGTGTCTATGGGACCCACTATAGACCCCTGTTATAACAGACTGTGTCTATGGGACCCACTATAGACCCCTGTTATAACAGACTGTGTCTATGGGACCCACTATAGACCCCTGTTATAACAGACTGTGTCTATGGGACCCACTATAGACCCCTGTTATAACAGACTGTGTCTATGGGACCCACTATAGACCCCTGTTATAACAGACTGTGTCTATGGGACCCACTATAGACCCCTGTTATAACAGACTGTGTCTATGGGACCCACTATAGACCCCTGTTATAACAGACTGTGTCTATGGGACCCACTATAGACCCCTGTTATAACAGACTGTGTCTATGGGACCCACTATAGACCCCTGTTATAACAGACTGTGTCTATGGGACCCACTATAGACCCCTGTTATAACAGACTGTGTCTATGGGACCCACTATAGACCCCTGTTATAACAGACTGTGTCTATGGGACCCACTATAGTGGTTGTATTGTATCAGTGAAGACTCACACTCGGTGTTCTAGTGGGTTCCATTCTGTTTTTATTCCAGTTAGATAGTGGATCGTCCTTATAGCCCTCAGCATCTTTCACCAGATAGACCGGCAAGCAGACAGACACACAGACAGACAGACAGACAGATGGGCAGGGAGGGAGGCAGACAGACAGATGGATAGGCCAGCAGGGAGGGAGGCAGACAGACAGACGGACAGGCCAGCAGGGAGGGAGACAGACAGACAGATGGACAGGCCAGCAGGGAGGGAGGCAGACAGACAGATGGGCAGGCCAGCAGGGAGGGAGGCAGACAGACAGATGGACAGGCCAGCAGGGAGGGAGGCAGACGGACAGGCCAGCAGAGAGGGAGGCAGACAGACAGATGGACAGGCCAGCAGGGAGGGAGGCAGACAGACAGATGGGCAGGGAGGGAGGCAGACGGACAGATGGGCAGGGAGGGAGGCAGACGGACAGACGGGCCGGCAGACAATCCTACATATTCCACCTTCTACAGGAGGTTTACTCTAGTAGAACTATACACAGTGTTGTCCTGCTCAGTCTTAAACATCGATCTGGCATTACGTATTTCAACCATACACCATTTATTGGTCCATTCGTTATTCAAATTTACCGCATTGACGTCACCATGGAAACTCCACGCCCAAACCCCCCCCCAAAACAAAAACAAAACAAACAACAACAAACAACAACAACAGGCTGATATGTCTCATTCCAACCACACGGTGTGGAGAAAACGTCTTTTAAAACAGCCACTCTTAACAACAACATGTTTAGAGTTACCTTGTTAGCTAATAGACTGTCAGTGTACACACTTCCTCTGTTCAATTACAACGTGTTTGTGTGTCCTTGTAGAGTGTTTTATTTGCGTTTCCTCAACACCAGATACATGAGTCCACTGATGAAAGTCATGGGGAAACTGATCCAGGCCAGGACGAAGGATGAACCATATCCTCCCTCCCTTAGAGACTCCTCCGTAAAACCCTCCCTCTCCGCCGTGTAGATGGACGCGCCGATCATCACACACAGGCCTGGGGGAGGAGGAGGAGGGGTTAGGAACTAGGATAGGAAGGAGGTAGGATACAGGAACACTGGCCTGGAGGAGGAGGAGGAGGAGGAGGGGGGGTTAGGAACTAGGATAGGAAGGAGGTAGGATACAGGAACACTGGCCTGGAGGAGGAGGAGGAGGAGGAGGGGGGGTTAGGAACTAGGATAGGAAGGGGGTAGGAACTAGGATAGGAAGGGGGTAGGATGCAGGAACACTGGCCTGGGGGAGGAGGAGGAGGAGGGGGGTTAGGAACTAGGATAGGAAGGGGGTAGGATACAGGAACACTGGTCTGGGGGAGGAGGAGGAGGAGGAGGAGGGGGGGGTTAGGAACTAGGATAGGAAGGGGGTAGGATACAGGAACACTGGCCTGGGGGAGGAGGAGGAGGAGGGGGGGTTAGGAACTAGGATAGGAAGGGGGTAGGATACAGGAACACTGGTCTGGAGGAGGAGGGGGGGTTAGGAACTAGGATAGGAAGGGGGTAGGATACAGGAACACTGGTCTGGAGGAGGAGGAGGAGGAGGAGGGGGGGGGGGGGTTAGGAACTAGGATAGGAAGGGGGTAGGATACAGGAACACTGGTCTGGAGGAGGAGGAGGGGTTAGGAACTAGGATAGGAAGGGGGTAGGATACAGGAACACTGGCCTGGAGGAGGAGGAGGAGGGGGGGTTAGGAACTAGGATAGGAAGGGGGTTAGGAACTAGGATAGGAAGGGGGTAGGATACAGGAACACTGGTCTGGAGGAGGAGGGGGGTTAGGAACTAGGATAGGAAGGGGGTAGGATACAGGAACACTGGTCTGGAGGAGGAGGAGGAGGAGGGGGGGGTTAGGAACTAGGATAGGAAGGGGGTAGGATACAGGAACACTGGCCTGGAGGAGGAGGAGAGGGGGTTAGGAACTAGGATAGGAAGGGGGTAGGATACAGGAACACTGGTCTGGAGGAGGAGGGGGGTTAGGAACTAGGATAGGAAGGGGGTAGGGTACAGGAACACTGGTCTGGAGGAGGAGGAGGGGGGTAGGAACTAGGATAGGAAGGGGGTAGGATACAGGAACACTGGTCTGGAGGAGGAGGGGGGTTAGGAACTAGGATAGGAAGGGGGTAGGATACAGGAACACTGGTCTGGAGGAGGAGGAGGAGGAGGAGGGGGGGGGGGTTAGGAACTAGGATAGGAAGGGGGTAGGATACAGGAACACTGGCCTGGGGGAGGAGGAGAGGGGGGTTAGGAACTAGGATAGGAAGGGGGTAGGATACAGGAACACTGGCCTGGAGGAGGAGGAGAGGGGGGTTAGGAACTAGGATAGGAAGGGGGTAGGATACAGGAACACTGGCCTGGAGGAGGAGGAGGAGGGGGGTTAGGAACTAGAATAGGAAGGAGGTAGGATACAGGAACACTGGTCTGGAGGAGGAGGAGGAGGAGGGGGTTAGGAACTAGGATAGGAAGGGGGTAGGATACAGGAACACTGGCCTGGGGGAGGAGGAGGGGAGGGGGTTAGGAACTAGGATAGGAAGGGGGTAGGGTACAGGAACACTGGTCTGGAGGAGGAGGAGGGGGGGGTTAGGAACTAGGATAGGAAGGGGGTAGGATACAGGAACACTGGTCTGGAGGAGGAGGAGGGGGGTTAGGAACTAGGATAGGAAGGGGGTAGGATACAGGAACACTGGCCTGGAGGAGGAGGAGAGGGGGGTTAGGAACTAGGATAGGAAGGGGGTAGGATACAGGAACACTGGCCTGGAGGAGGAGGAGGAGGGGGGGTTAGGAACTAGAATAGGAAGGAGGTAGGATACAGGAACACTGGTCTGGAGGAGGAGGAGGAGGAGGGGGGTTAGGAACTAGGATAGGAAGGGGGTAGGATACAGGAACACTGGCCTGGGGGAGGAGGAGGGGAGGGGTTAGGAACTAGGATAGGAAGGGGGTAGGGTACAGGAACACTGGTCTGGAGGAGGAGGAGGGGGGTTAGGAACTAGGATAGGAAGGGGGTAGGATACAGGAACACTGGTCTGGAGGAGGAGGAGGGGGGTTAGGAACTAGGATAGGAAGGGGGTAGGATACAGGAACACTGGTCTGGAGGAGGAGGGGGGTTAGGAACTAGGATAGGAAGGGGGTAGGATACAGGAACACTGGCCTGGAGGAGGAGGAGGGGGGGGTTAGGAACTAGGATAGGAAGGGGGTAGGATACAGGAACACTGGTCTGGAGGAGGAAGAGGGGTTAGGAACTAGGATAGGAAGGGGGTAGGATACAGGAACACTGGTCTGGAGGAGGAGGAGGAGGGGTTAGGAACTAGGATAGGAAGGGGGTAGGATACAGGAACACTGGTCTGGAGGAGGAAGAGGGGTTAGGAACTAGGATAGGAAGGAGGTAGGATACAGGAACACTGGTCTGGAGGAGGAGGAGGGGTTAGGAACTAGGAGAGGAAGGGGGTAGAATACAGGAACACTGGTCTGGAGGAGGAGGAGGGGGGTTAGGAACTAGGATAGGAAGGGGGTAGGATACAGGAACACTGGCCTGGAGGAGGAGGAGGAGGGGGGTTAGGAACTAGGATAGGAAGGGGGTAGGATACAGGAACACTGGCCTGGGGGAGGAGGAGGAGGGGGGTTAGGAACTAGGATAGGAAGGGGGTAGGAACTAGGATAGGAAGGGGGTAGGATACAGGAACACTGGCCTGGGGGAGGAGGAGGAGGGGGGTTAGGAACTAGGATAGGAAGGGGGTAGGATACAGGAACACTGGTCTGGAGGAGGAGGAGGAGGAGGGGGGGGGGTTAGGAACTAGGATAGGAAGGGGGTAGGATACAGGAACACTGGCCTGGGGGAGGAGGAGGAGGGGGTTAGGAACTAGGATAGGAAGGGGGTAGGATACAGGAACACTGGCCTGGGGAGGAGGAGGAGGGGGGTTAGGAACTAGGATAGGAAGGGGGTAGGATACAGGAACACTGGCCTGGGGGAGGAGGAGGAGGGGGGTTAGGAACTAGGATAGGAAGGGGGTAGGATACAGGAACACTGGCCTGGGGGAGGAGGAGGAGGGGGGTTAGGAACTAGGATAGGAAGGGGGTAGGAACTAGGATAGGAAGGGGGTAGGATACAGGAACACTGGTCTGGGGGAGGAGGAGGGGGGTTAGGAACTAGGATAGGAAGGGGGTAGGATACAGGAACACTGGCCTGGGGGAGGAGGAGGATGGGGGTTAGGAACTAGGATAGGAAGGGGGTAGGAACTAGGATAGGAAGGGGGTAGGAACTAGGATAGGAAGGATACAGGAACACTGGCCTGGGGGAGGAGGAGGAGGAGAGGGGGGGGTTAGGAACTAGGAAAGGAAGGGGGTAGGATACAGGCCTGGGGGAGGAAGAGGAGGGGGGTTAGGAACTAGGATAGGAAGGGGGTAGGATACAGGCCTGGGGGAGGAAGAGGAGGGGGGTTAGGAACTAGGATAGGAAGGGGGTAGGAACTAGGATAGGAAGGGGGTAGGATACAGGAACACTGGCCTGGGGGAGGAGGAGGAGGGGGGTTAGGAACTAGGATAGGAAGGGGGTAGGATACAGGCCTGGGGGAGGAAGAGGAGGGGGGTTAGGAACTAGGATAGGAAGGGGGTAGGATACAGGCCTGGGGGAGGAAGAGGAGGGGGGTGGATAGGAACTAGGATAGGAAGGGGGTAGGAACTAGGATAGGAAGGGGGTAGGATACAGGAACACTGGTCTGGGGGAGGGGGAGGAGGAGGAGGGGGTTAGGAACTAGGATAGGAAGGGGGTAGGATACAGGAACACTGGCCTGGAGGAGGAAGAGGAGGAGGAGGAGAGGGGGGTTAGGAACTAGGATAGGAAGGGGGTAGGATACAGGAACACTGGCCTGGGGGAGGAAGAGGAGGAGGAGGAGGGGGGGGTTAGGAACTAGGATAGGAAGGGGGTAGGATACAGGCCTGGGGGAGGAAGAGGAGGGGGTTAGGAACTAGGATAGGAAGGGGGTAGGAACTAGGATAGGAAGGGGGTAGAATACAGGAACACTGGCCTGGGGGAGGAGGAGGAGAGGGGGGTTAGGAACTAGGATAGGAAGGGGGTAGGATACAGGAACACTGGCCTGGGGGAGGAGGAGAGGGGGGGTTAGGAACTAGGATAGGAAGGGGGTTGGATACAGGAACATAGGCCTGGGGGAGGAAGGGGGTTAGGAACTAGGATAGGAATGGGGTAGGAACTAGGATAGGAAGGGGGTAGGATACAGGAACACTGGCCTGGAGGAGGAGGAGGAGGAGGGGGTTAGGAACTAGGATAGGAAGGGGGTTGGATACAGGAACACTGGCCTGGGGGAGGAGGAGGAGGGGGGTTAGGAACTAGGATAGGAAGGGGGTAGGATACAGGAACACTGGCCTGGAGGAGGAGGAGGAGGGGGGTTAGGAACTAGGATAGGAAGGGGGTAGGATACAGGAACACTGGCCTGGAGGAGGAGGGGGGGGGGTTAGGAACTAGGATAGGAAGGGGGTAGGAACTAGGATAGGAAGGGGGTAGGATACAGGAACACTGGCCTGGGGGAGGAAGGGGGGGGTTAGGAACTAGGACAGGAAGGGGGTAGGATACAGGAACACTGGCCTGGAGGAGGAAGAGGGGGAGGGGGGGTTAGGAACTAGGATAGGAAGGGGGTAGGAACTAGGATAGGAAGGGGGTAGGATACAGGAACACTGGCCTGGAGGAGGAAGAGGGGTTAGGAACTAGGATAGGAATGGGGTAGGATACAGGAACACTGGCCTGGGGGAGGAAGGGGGGGGGGGTTAGGAACTAGGATAGGAAGGGGGTAGGATACAGGAACACTGGCCTGGGGGAGGAGGAGGGGGAGGAGGGGGGTTAGGAACTAGGATAGGAAGGGGGTAGGATACAGGAACACTGGCCTGGAGGAGGAGGGGGGTTAGGAACTAGGATAGGAAGGGGGTAGGATACAGGAACACTGGCCTGGGGGAGGAGGAGGGGGAGGGGGGGGGTTTAGGAACTAGGATAGGAAGGGGGTAGGATACAGGAACACTGGCCTGGAGGAGGAGGAGGAGGGGGTTAGGAACTAGGATAGGAAGGGGGTAGGATACAGGAACACTGGCCTGGAGGAGGAGGAGGAGGGGGGTTAGGAACTAGGATAGGAAGGGGTAGGAACTAGGATAGGAAGGGGGTAGGATACAGGAACACTGGCCTGGGGGAGGAGGGGGGTTAGGAACTAGGATAGGAAGGGGGTAGGATACAGGAACACTGGCCTGGGGGAGGAAGGGGGGGGGGTTAGGAACTAGGATAGGAAGGGGGTAGGAACTAGGATAGGAAGGGGGTAGGATACAGGAACACTGGCCTGGGGGAGGAGGAGGGGGGAGGAGGGGGTTAGGAACTAGGATAGGAAGGGGGTAGGATACAGGAACACTGGCCTGGAGGAGGAGGGGGGTTAGGAACTAGGATAGGAAGGGGGTAGGATACAGGAACACTGGCCTGGAGGAGGAGGGGGGTTAGGAACTAGGATAGGAAGGGGGTAGGATACAGGAACACTGGCCTGGAGGAGGAGGGGGGGTTAGGAACTAGGATAGGAAGGGGGTAGGATACAGGAACACTGGCCTGGAGGAGGAGGGGGGTTAGGAACTAGGATAGGAAGGGGGTAGGATACAGGAACACTGGCCTGGAGGAGGAGGAGGGGGGGGGTTAGGAACTAGGATAGGAAGGGGGTAGGATACAGGAACACTGGCCTGGGGGAGGAAGGGGGGGGGGTTAGGAACTAGGATAGGAAGGGGGTAGGATACAGGAACACTGGCCTGGAGGAGGAGGAGGAGGGGGTTAGGAACTAGGATAGGAAGGGGGTAGGATACAGGAACACTGGCCTGGAGGAGGAGGAGGAGGGGGGGGGGTTAGGAACTAGGATAGGAAGGGGGTAGGATACAGGAACACTGGTCTGGAGGAGGAGGGGGAGGAGGGGGGTTAGGAACTAGGATAGGAAGGGGGTAGGATACAGGAACACTGGTCTGGAGGAGGAGGGGTTAGGAACTAGGATAGGAAGGGGGTAGGAACTAGGATAGGAAGGGGGTAGGATACAGGAACACTGGCCTGGAGGAGGAGGAGGAGGAGGAGGAGGAGGGGGTTAGGAACTAGGATAGGAAGGGGGTAGGATACAGGAACACTGGTCTGGAGGAGGAGGAGGAGGGGGGGGTTAGGAACTAGAATAGGAATGGGGTAGGATACAGGAACACTGGCCTGGAGGAGGAGGAGGAGGGGGGGTTAGGAACTAGGATAGGAAGGGGGTAGGATACAGGAACACAGGCCTGGAAGAGGAGGAGGAGGAGGGGGGTTAGGAACTAGGATAGGAATGGGGTAGGATACAGGAACACTGGCCTGGAGGAGGAGGAGGAGGGGGGGTTAGGAACTAGGATAGGAAGGGGGTAGGATACAGGAACACTGGCCTGGAGGAGGAGGGGGGTTAGGAACTAGGATAGGAAGGGGGTAGGATACAGGAACACTGGCCTGGAGGAGGAGGAGGGGGGTTAGGAACTAGGATAGGAAGGGGGTAGGATACAGGAACACTGGCCTGGGGGAGGAAGGGGGGGGGGGGTTAGGAACTAGGATAGGAAGGGGGTAGGATACAGGAACACTGGCCTGGAGGAGGAGGAGGAGGGGGTTAGGAACTAGGATAGGAAGGGGGTAGGATACAGGAACACTGGCCTGGAGGAGGAGGAGGAGGAGGAGGAGGGGGGTTAGGAACTAGGATAGGAAGGGGGTAGGAACTAGGATAGGAAGGGGGTAGGATACAGGAACACTGGCCTGGAGGAGGAGGAGGAGGAGGAGGAGGAGGGGGGTTAGGAACTAGGATAGGAAGGGGGTAGGATACAGGAACACTGGTCTGGAGGAGGAGGAGGAGGGGGGGTTAGGAACTAGAATAGGAATGGGGTAGGATACAGGAACACTGGCCTGGAGGAGGAGGAGGAGGGGGGGGTTAGGAACTAGGATAGGAAGGGGGTAGGATACAGGAACACTGGCCTGGAAGAGGAGGAGGAGGAGGGGGGTTAGGAACTAGGATAGGAATGGGGTAGGATACAGGAACACTGGCCTGGAGGAGGAGGAGGAGGGGGGGGGGGTTAGGAACTAGGATAGGAAGGGGGTAGGAACTAGGATAGGAAGGGGGTAGGATACAGGAACACTGGCCTGGAGGAGGAGGAGGAGGAGGAGGAGGAGGGGGGTTAGGAACTAGGATAGGAAGGGGGTAGGATACAGGAACACTGGTCTGGAGGAGGAGGAGGGGTTAGGAACTAGGATAGGAAGGGGGTAGGATACAGGAACACTGGCCTGGGGGAGGAGGAGGAGGAGGGGGGGTTAGGAACTAGGATAGGAAGGGGGTAGGATACAGGAACACTGGCCTGGAGGAGGAGGGGGGTTAGGAACTAGGATAGGAAGGGGGTAGGATACAGGAACACTGGCCTGGAGGAGGAGGGGGTTAGGAACTAGGATAGGAAGGGGGTAGGATACAGGAACACTGGCCTGGGGGGGGGGGGTTAGGAACTAGGATAGGAAGGGGGTAGGATACAGGAACACTGGCCTGGGGGAGGAGGAGGAGGAGGAGGGGGGTTAGGAACTAGGATAGGAAGGGGGTAGGATACAGGAACACTGGACTGGGGGAGGAGGAGGAGGAGGAGGGGGGTTAGGAACTAGGATAGGAAGGGGGTAGGATACAGGAACACTGGCCTGGGGGAGGAGGAGGAGGAGGAGGGGGGGTTAGGAACTAGGATAGGAAGGGGGTAGGATACAGGAACACTGGTCTGGAGGAGGAGGGGGAGGAGGAGGAGGAGGGGTTAGGAACTAGGATAGGAAGGAGGTAGGATACAGTGTATTGACACACCATCCAAAGTGTAATTAATAACTTCACCGTGCTCAAAGACTCTTTGCTTCTTATTACATTACATTTACATTTAAGTCATTTAGCAGACGCTCTTATCCAGAGCGACTTACAAATTGGATTTTACCATTACCATCTACCAACAGGCAGGTCGCCTCGTGGTTAGAGCATTGGACTCGTCACCGAAAGGTTGCAAGATCGAATCCCCCGGGCTGACAAGGTAAAACAGCCCACTGTTTCCCAGGCCGTAATTGAAAATAGGAACGAGTTCTTAAAACTGACTTGCCTCGTTAAGGGGCCCTTCTTTGTGAGGCATTGGAAAACCTCCCTGGTCTTTGTGGTTGAATCTGTGTTTGAAATCCACTGCTTCGACTGAGGGACCTGACAGATAATTGTATGTGTGGGGTACAGAGATGAGGGACCTGACAGATAATTGTATGTGTGGGGTACAGAGATGAGGGACCTGACAGATAATTGTATGTGTGGGGTACAGAGATGAGGGACCTGACAGATAATTGTATGTGTGGGGTACAGAGATGAGGGACCTGACAGATAATTGTATGTGTGGGGGTACAGAGATGAGGGACATTACAGATAATTGTATGTGTGGGGTACAGATATGAGGGACCTGACAGATAATTGTATGTGTGGGGTACAGAGATGAGGGACCTTACAGATAATTGTATGTGTGGGGTACAGAGATGAGGGACCTGACAGATAATTGTATGTGGGGGTACAGAGATGAGGGACCTTACAGATAATTGTATGTGTGGGGTACAGAGATGAGGGACCTGACAGATAATTGTATGCGTGTGGGGTACAGAGATGAGGGACCTTACAGATAATTGTATGTGTGTGGGGTACAGAGATGAGGGACCTTACAGATAATTGTATGTGTGGGGTACAGAGATGAGGGACCTGACAGATAATTGTATGTGTGGGGGTACAGAGATGAGGGACATTACAGATAATTGTATGTGTGGGGTACAGATATGAGGGACCTGACAGATAATTGTATGTGTGGGGTACAGAGATGAGGGACCTTACAGATAATTGTATGTGTGGGGTACAGAGATGAGGGACCTGACAGATAATTGTATGTGGGGGTACAGAGATGAGGGACCTTACAGATAATTGTATGTGTGGGGTACAGAGATGAGGGACCTGACAGATAATTGTATGCGTGTGGGGTACAGAGATGAGGGACCTTACAGATAATTGTATGTGTGTGGGGTACAGAGATGAGGGACCTTACAGATAATTGTATGTGTGGGGTACAGAGATGAGGGACCTTACAGATAATTGTATGTGTGGGGTACAGAGATGAGGGACCTTACAGATAATTGTATGTGTGGGGTACAGAGATGAGGGACCTTACAGATAATTGTATGTGTGGGTACAGAGATGAGGGACCTTACAGATAATTGTATGTGTGGGGTACAGAGATGAGGGACATTACAGATAATTGTATGTGTTGGGTACAGAGATGAGGGACCTGACA
>NW_027014076.1:120204-165204 GCF_036934945.1 Oncorhynchus masou masou
TAATACATTTGGTAAAATTTAGAAAATTCCTGTTTTCACTGTCATTACGGGGTATTGTGATGTCATTACGGGGTATTGTGATGTCGTTACGGGGTATTGTGATGTCGTTACGGGGTATTGTGATGTCGTTACGGGGTATTGTGATGTCATTACGGTGTATTGTGATGTCATTACGGGGTATTGTGATGTCATTACGGGGTATTGTGATGTCATTACGGGGTATTGTGATGTCATTACGGGGTGTTGTGATGTCATTACGGGGTATTGTGTGTAGATTGATGAGAGAGGAAAAAAAAGTATTTGAATCCATTTTAGAATAAGGCTGTAACGTGGGGGAAAACAATGTGGGGGAAAAGGGTCCGAATGTTTAAGTGACGTTTGGACAAAGGGCTGGGTTGGGTACTGTACATTGTTGATGGTGCTGATGAAGAGGAGGATGACTGAGATGACGTGGAAGAGGAGGATGAAGGTTAAAATCACCAACATGTCTGTCTGTTACACGGGAACCTAGAGAGAGAGAGAGAGAGACAGAGGAGAGAGAGGGAGAGAGAGAGAGAGAGAGAGAGAGAGAGAGAGAGAGAGAGAGAGACAGAGAGAGACAGAGAGAGAGAAGAGGGAGAGAGACAGAGACAGAGAGAGAGAGTAGAGGGAGAGAGACAGAGAGACAGAGAGAGAGAGAGAGAGAGAGAGAGAGAGAGAGAGAGAGAGAGAGAGAGTAGAGGGAGAGAGACAGAGAGAGAGACAGAGAGAGACAGAGAGAGAGAGATTATATAGGTCACAATAATGGAGCAGGAAACTCCGTGTGTGAACTACAACAGGACCCAGTCCTGTGCGGAGGTAGACGGGTCTGTTGTGAACGCTGTCCACTACCACACAAGGTTAATAACCTCAGTAGACGGGTCTGTTGTGAACGCTGTCCACTACCACACAAGGTTAATAACCTCAGAGGATGGATCTCTCATTCAGCACTAATCCTAATGCTAAGAGGAAACTAAATACCAACTTCAGCTAAAGCTTTCCTTTCTGTGCCACACTTGAGACAATCAACAGATGACTAAGGATGACTGAGGAGCCAATCAACAGATGAGTAATGATGACTGGGGAGCCAATCAACAGATGAGTAATGATGACTGAGCCAATCAACAGATGAGTAATGATGACTGAGCCAATCAACAGATGAGTAATGATGACTGGGGAGCCAATCAACAGATGAGTAATGATGACTGAGCCAATCAACAGATGAGTAATGATGACTGGGGAGCCAATCAACAGATGTGTAATGATGACTGAGGAGCCAATCAACAGATCAATAATGATGACTGAGCCAATCAACAGATCAATAATTATGACTGAGCCAATCAACAGATCATTAATGATGACTGAGCCAATCAACAGATCAATAATGATGACTGAGCCAATCAACAGATCAATAATGATGACTGAGGTGCCAATCAACAGATCAATAATGATGACTGAGGTGCCAATCAACAGATCAATAATGATGACTGAGCCAATCAAAAGATCATTAATGATGACTGAGGAGCCAATCAACAGATCAATAATGATGACTGAGCCAATCAACAGATCATTAATGATGACTGAGCCAATCAACAGATCAATAATGATGACTGAGCCAATCAACAGATCAATAATGATGACTGAGCCAATCAACAGATCAATAATGATGACTGAGGAGCCAATCAACAGATCATTAATGATGACTGAGGAACCAATCAACAGATGATTAATAATGACTGAGGAGCCAATCAACAGATGACTAATAATGACTGAGGAGCCAATCAACAGATGACTAATAATGACTGAGGAGCCAATCAACAGATGACTAATAATGACTGAGGAGCCAATCAACAGATGAGTAATAATGACTGAGGAGCCAATCAACAGATGACTAATAATGACTGAGGAGCCAATCAACAGATGACTAATGATGACTGAGGAGCCAATCAACAGATGAGTAATGATGACTGAGGAGCCAATCAACGGATGACTAATAATGACTGAGGAGCCAATCAACAGAAGAGTAATAATGACTGAGGAGCCAATCAACAGATGACTAAGGATGACTGAGGAGCCAATCAACAGATGACTAAGGATGACTGAGGAGCCAATCAACAGATGAGTAATGATGACTGAGGAGCCAATCAACAGATGAGTAATGATGACTGAGTAGCCAATCAACAGATGAGTAATGATGACTGAGGAGCCAATCAACAGATGAGTAATGATGACTGAGGAGCCAATCAACAGATGAGTAAGGATGACTGAGGAACCAATCAACAGATGAGTAAGGATGACTGAGGAGCCAATCAACAGATGAGTAAGGATGACTGAGGAGCCAATCAACAGATGAGTAAGGATGACTGAGGAGCCAATCAACAGATGAGTAATGATGACTGAGGAGCCAATCAACAGATTTTTTATTTATTTATTTATTTATTTCACCTTTATTTAACCAGGTAGGCAAGTTGAGAACAAGTTCTCATTTACAATTGTGACCTGGTCAAGATAAAGTAAAGCAGTTCGACACACAACGACACAGAGTTACACATGGAGCAAAACAAACATACAGTCAATAATACAGTATCAACAAGTCTATATACGATGTGAGCAAATGAGGTGAGATAAGGGAGGTAAAGGCAAAAAAAGGCCATGGTGGCAAAGTAAATACAATATAGCAAGTAAAACACTGGAATGGTAGATTTGCAGTGGAAGAATGTGCAAAGTAGAGATAGAAATAATGGGGTGCAAAGGAGCAAAATAAATAAATTAAATACAGTAGGGAAAGAGGTAGTTGTTTGGGCTAAATTATAGGTGGGCTATGTACAGGTGCAGTAATCTGTGAGCTGCTCTGACAGTTGGTGCTTAACAGATGAGTAATGATGACTGAGGAGCCAATCAACAGATGAGTAATGATGACTGAGGAGCCAATCAACAGATGAGTAATGATGACTGAGGAGCCAATCAACAGATGAGTAATGATGACTGAGGAGCCAATCAACAGATGAGTAATGATGACTGAGGAGCCAATCAACAGATGAGTAATGATGACTGAGGAGCCAATCAACAGATGAGTAATGATGACTGAGGAGCCAATCAACAGATGAGTAATGATGACTGAGGAGCCAATCAACAGATGAGTAATAATGACTGAGGAGCCAATCAACAGATGACTAAGGATGACTGAGGAGCCAATCAACAGATGAGTAATGATGACTGAGGAGCCAATCAACAGATGAGTAATGATGACTGAGGAGCCAATCAACAGATGAGTAATGATGACTGAATCAACAGATGAGTAATGATGACTGAGGAGCCAATCAACAGATGAGTAATGATGACTGAGGAGCCAATCAACAGATGAGTAATGATGACTGAGGAGCCAATCAGCAGATGAGTAATGATGACTGAGGAGCCAATCAACAGATGAGTAATGATGACTGAGGAGCCAATCAGCAGATGAGTAATGGGTTTCTCCAGGTTCATCTCTCTGTGGGGGATGGCTTTGTTATGGAAGGATTGGGGAATATTGGGGAAGATGCCAGAGCTGTTAGTTAAAGAATAGCCAATTGGAATATCTCTCTCTCTCTCAGTAGTTGGCATCAAAGCCATCAAATCATCCGAATAGACGATGTTAGATGTAGGGCCCCGACCCAGTTCCCTCTTTTAGTGGAAAATGCTGACTTGGATTCCACTTTTAATGTAATTTCTTCTCTTTTTATATAACACAGTCTTTAGATCTCTTTCTCACACACACACACACACACACACACACACACACACACACACACACACACACACACACACACACACACCGCTGAAACAGACTTCAGCCATGGAACAAATGATGGAAGCAAGAGGAGAGAGCTTCCAACACCACTAAGCTCCTTCCCTCTTCCACGTGTCCACCACCTCCTCCTCCTCTAGGTCTTCAGCTCCTCCTCCTCCTCCTCCCTGTCTTCACCTCCTCCTCCTCCCTGTCTTCACCTCCTCCTCCTCCTGGTCTTCACCTCCTCCTCCTCCTCCTGGTCTTCACCTCCTGGTCTTCACCTCCTCCTCCTGGTCTTCACCTCCTCCTCCTCCTGGTCTTCACCTCCTCCTCCTCCTCCTCCTGGTCTTCATTCCTCCTCCTCCTCTAGGTCTTCACCACCCCCTACTTCTCCTCCTCTAGGTCTTCACCACCCCCCTCCTCCTCCTCCTCTAGGTCTTCACCTCCTCCTCTAGGTCTTCACCTCCTCCTCCTCCTCCAGGTCTTCACCTCCTCCTCCTCCTCTAGGTCTTCACCACCCCCTCCTCCTCCTCTAGGTCTTCACCTCCTCCTCCAGGTCTTCACCTCCTCCTCTAGGTCTTCACCTCCTCCTCCTCTAGGTCTTCACCTCCTCCTCCTCCTCTAGGTCTTCACCTCCCCCTCCTCCTCCTTCTCTAGGTCTTCACCTCCTCCTCCTCCTCCTGGTCTTCACCACCCCCTCCTCCTCCTCCTCCTGGTCTTCACCTCCTCCTCCTCCTCTAGGTCTTCACCTCCTCCTCTAGGTCTTCACCTCCTCTAGGTCTTCACCTCCTCCTCCTCCTCTAGGTCTTCACCTCCTCCTCTAGGTCTTCACCTCCTCCTCTAGGTCTTCACCTCCTCCTCTAGGTCTTCACCTCCTCCTGGTCTTCACCCCCTCTTCCACTCTAGGTCTTCACCTCCCCCTCCTCCTCTAGGTCTTCACCACCTCCTCCTCCTCCTCTAGGTCTTCACCTCCTCCTCCTCCTCCTCCTCCTCCTCTAGGTCTTCACCTCCTCCTCCTCCTCTAGGTCCTCACCTCCTCCTCCTCCTCTAGGTCTTCACCTCCTCCTCTAGGTCTTCACCTCCTCCTCTAGGTCTTCACCTCCTCCTCTAGGTCTTCACCTCCTCCTCTAGGTCTCCACCTCCTCCTCTAGGTCTCCACCTCCTCCTCTAGGTCTCCACCTCCTCCTCCTCCTCTAGGTCTCCACCTCCTCCTCTAGGTCTTCACCTCCTCCTCCAGGTCTCCACCTCCTCCTCCTCCTCTAGGTCTCCACCTCCTCCTCCTCCTCTAGGTCTCCACCTCCTCCTCTAGGTCTTCACCTCTAGGTCTTCACCTCTAGGTCTTCACCTCCTCCTCCAGGTCTTCACCTCCTCCTCCAGGTCTTCACCTCCTCCTCCAGGTCTTCACCTCCTCCTCCAGGTCTTCACCTCCTCCTCCAGGTCTTCACCTCCTCCTCCCCCGTGTTTAGCAGTAAAACCATGACCCTCGTTTAGCAGTAAAACAATGACCCTCGTTTAGCAGTAAAACAATGACCCTCGTTTAGCAGTAAAACAATGACCCTCGTTTAGCAGTAAAACAATGACCCGTGTTTAGCAGTAAAACAATGACCCGTGTTTAGCAGTAAAACAATGACCCTCGTTTAGCAGTAAAACCATGACCCTCGTTTAGCAGTAAAACCATGACCCTCGTTTAGCAGTAAAACCATGACCCTCGTTTAGCAGTAAAACCATGACCCTCGTTTAGCAGTAAAACAACATGACCCTCGTTTAGCAGTAAAACAACGACCCTCGTTTAGCAGTAAAACAACGACCCTCGTTTAGCAGTAAAACAACGACCCTCGTTTAGCAGTAAAACAACGACCCTCGTTTAGCAGTAAAACAACGACCCGTGTTTAGCAGTAAAACAACGACCCGTGTTTAGCAGTAAAACAACGACCCGTGTTTAGCAGTAAAACAACGACCCGTGTTTAGCAGTAAAACAACGACCCGTGTTTAGCAGTAAAACAACGACCCGTGTTTAGCAGTAAAACAACGACCCGTGTTTAGCAGTAAAACAACGACCCGTGTTTAGCAGTAAAACAACGACCTGTGTTTAGCAGTAAAACAACGACCCGTGTTTAGCAGTAAAACAACGACCCGTGTTTAGCAGTAAAACAACATGACCCTCGTTTAGCAATAAAACAATGACCTGTGTTTAGCAGTAAAACACATGACCCGTGTTTAGCAGTAAAACAACATGACCCTCGTTTAGCAGTAAAACAACGACCCTCGTTTAGCAGTAAAACAACGACCCGTGTTTAGCAGTAAAACCATGACCCGTGTTTAGCAGTAAAACCATGACCCTCGTTTAGCAGTAAAACCATGACCCTCGTTTAGCAGTAAAACCATGACCCGTGTTTAGCAGTAAAACCATGACCCGTGTTTAGCAGTAAAAGTTGTTTTCCTTCATGGGTTATTTGATTTAATTGTCCTTCATTTTGTTTGAGACATGAATGCTGAACGTGAATCCGGTGTGTTTAGAGACAGCCTTTAGAAAGCCATACCCAGGCTAGCATCTGTTATTCAGCTGAGACACAGACCCTGCAGGACACACACACACACACACACACACACACACACACACACACACACACACACACACACACACACACAGTCCTGCTGGGTTCAAAGGCTTCCCTCTGACTCTGGAAACCCAAAATGACTATCGGGGGGGGGGGGTTCAACCGTCCTTAGTGATGTGTGTGTGTGTGTGTGTGTGTGTGTGTGTACACATTCCTGGGGGGGGGGGCAAGTGGCAGGCCTGAGAAATGACTACCACGTATATCAACCAATTGGCGAGGGCACTAGAACTGCAGCACCCTACTAGAGTCTGGGACATTACTAAATAGAATCTGAAGTCAAATGTCTGTTTGTTGATGATCTGGTGCTTCTGTCCCCAACCAAGGAGGACCTACAGCAGCACCTATATATTCTGCACAGATTCTGTCAGCCCTGACAGTACATCTCAGTAAGACCAAAATAATGGTGTTCCAAGAAAGGTCCAGTCACCAGGACCACAAATACAAATTCCATCTAGACACTGTTGCCCGAGAGCACACAAAACACTATACCTACCTGTGGCGCTGATGTTTAGGCCGAACTATACATACCTTGGCCTAAACATCAGCGCCACAGGTAACTTCCACAAAGCGGTGAACGATCTGAGAGACAAGGCAAGAAGGGCCTTCTATGCCATCAAAAGGAACATAAAATTTGACATCAGTTAGGATCTGGCTTAAAATACTACAATCAGTTATCTAACTCGTTGCCCTTTATGGTTGTTGGGAGGTTGGGGTCCGCTCACCAACCAATAATTCACAAAATGGGACAAACACCAACTTTGCAAAAATATCCTCCGTGTACAATGTAGAACACCAAATAATGCATGCAGAGCAGAATTAGGCCGATACCCACTAATTATCAAAATCCAGAAAAGAGACGTTAAATTCTATAACCACCAAAAAGGAAGCGATTCCCAAACCTTCCATAACAAAGCCATCACCTGCAGAGAGATGAACCTGGAGAAGAGTCCCCAAAGCAAGCTGGTCCTGGAGCTCTGTTCACAAACACAAACACACCCTACAGAGCCCCAGGACAGCAGCACAATTAGACCCAACCAAATCACGAGAAAACAAAAAGATAATTACTTGACACATTGGAAAGAATTAACAAAACAAAACAAAAAAAACAAGAATGCTATTTGGCCTTGCTATTGAGAAAGGCCGCCGGCAGACCAGCTGATAGTGTCAGAGCTATTGGAAGTGGATTCTGATTCCTGTCACTAGTATCCAGCTTCATGTTTTATAGCACTGGTAATGTTATAGCCATATGCTGCTACTGCTGCCAGTGTGTGTGTGTGTGTGTGTGTGTGTGTGTGTGTGTGTGTGTGTGTGTGTGTGTGTGTGTGTGTGTGTGTGTGTGTGTGTGTGTGTGTGTGTGTGTTTTCCTCTCTGCAGTAGTAGCAGCTTTCATGGTTCATTCAATATCAACTGGGAGACACACGCACGCACACACACACACACACACACACACACAGTAACAAGAGAAGCAACCGCAGAAGGCTCAGCCAAGCCCACGCTGACGGCAGACGAGGGACCATCTTTCACCAAATGTGTTCTTAAAATCCCCCTCAGCCCAAGTGGGATACGCTTCCCCCTAATAGTTTGCCCATGTTCCACAGCAGGGAAAAAAGGAACCATGGAACCATGTTCCACAGCAGGGAAAAAAGGAACCATGGAACCATGTTCCACAGCAGGGAAAAAAGGAACCATGGAACCATGTTCCACAGCAGGGAAAAAAAGGAACCATGGAACCATGTTCCACAGCAAGGGAAAAAAGGAACCATGGAACCATGTTCCACAGCAAGGGGAAAAAGGAACCATGGAACCATGTTCCACAGCAGGGAAAAAAGGAACCATGGAACCATGTTCCACAGCAGGGAAAAAGGAACCATGTTCCACAGCAGGGGAAAAAGGAACCATGGAACCATGTTCCACAGCAGGGACAAAAGGAACCATGGAACCATGTTCCACAGCAGGGGGAAAAAGGAACCATGGAACCATGTTCCACAGCAGGGAAAAAAGGAACCATGGAACCATGTTCCACAGCAGGGAAAAAGGAACCATGTTCCACAGCAGGGGAAAAAGGAACCATGGAACCATGTTCCACAGCAGGGAGAAAAGGAACCATGGAACCATGTTCCACAGCAGGGGAAAATGGAACCATGTTCCACAGCAGGGAAAAAAGGAACCATGGAACCATGTTCCACAGCAGGGAAGAAGGAACCATGTTCCACAGCAGGGAAAAAAGGAACCATGGAACCATGTTCCACAGCAGGGAAAAAAGGAACCATGTTTCACAGCAGGGAAAAAAGGAACCATGTTCCACAGCAGGGAAAAAGGAACCATGTTCCACAGCAGGGAAAAAGGAACCATGTTCCACAGCAGGGAAAAAGGAACCATGTTCCACAGCAGGGAAAAAGGAACCATGGAACCATGTTCCACAGCAGGGGAAAAAGGAACCATGGAACCATGTTCCACAGCAGGGGAAAAGGAACCATGGAACCATGTTCCACAGCAGGGGAAAAGGAACCATGGAACCATGTTCCACAGCAGGGGAAAAGGAACCATGGAACCATGTTCCACAGCAGGGGAAAAGGAACCATGGAACCATGTTCCACAGCAGGGATAAAGGAACCATGGAACCATGTTCCACAGCAGGGAAAAAGGAACCATGTTCCACAGCAGGGAAAAAAGGAACCATGGAACCATGTTCCACAGCAGGGAAAAAGGAACCATGGAACCATGTTCCACAGCAGGGAAAAAGGAACCATGGAACCATGTTCCACAGCAGGGAAAAAGGAACCATGGAACCATGTTCCACAGCAGGGAAAAAGGAACCATGGAACCATGTTCCACAGCAGGGAAAAAAGGAACCATGGAACCATGTTCCACAGCAGGGAGAAAAGGAACCATGGAACCATGTTCCACAGAAGGGAGAAAAGGAACCATGGAACCATGTTCCACAGCAGGGAGAAAAGGAACCATGGAACCATGTTCCACAGCAGGGAAAAAAGAACCATGGAACATTGTGGACAATATAAAACAGTAAAATGTCGAAGACAAGACTATTAAAAATAACTTTTTTTGTTCAAACTATCTATATATATTTTTTTACAAATCAAAACTGAAAAAGAAAATAATATGGAGTCAAGGAGACAATTCGACCTGTCAATCATGTCCTTATGAACTCACATGTATTCATGTGAACGTTGATTTGTATTTATGAGAATTATTTAGGATTGTAAAAAAAGGTCAATATAGATAAAAATAAATAAAGACACATCATTCAGTCTACAACTCCAGTACTTCACTCCATCCACACACACACACACACACACACACGATAGTGCAGCCATTTCCCTGACCCAGTGTTGCTACATGAGGTCCATTCATCAAATCACATTGTATTGGTCACAAACACATGGTTAGCAGATGCTAATGGAGTGTAGCTAAATGCATCCACCCATTCATCCAATCATTCACTCAAATTTCACAACTACAGTTTACGAAAGAGTAGAATTCTCTCTCTCTCCTGTCTCATCACACTCTCTCTCTGTCTCTCTCTCTCTTCGTGTCTCTCTCTCTTTTCGTGTCTCTCTCTCTCTCTCTTCGTGTCTCTCTCTCTCTCCTTATCTCTCTCTCTCTCTCCGTTTCTCTCTCTCTCTCTCCGTGTCTCTCTCCCTCTGTCTCTCTCCTGTCTCATCAAACTCTCTCTCCCTCCGTCTCTCTCTCTCTCTCTCTCCCCTGTCTCTCTCTCCAGGGACTGACAACACCATTGATGTCATCTCCCCCAGACAAAGGGAATTTAGAATGTTTAGAACGTTTAGAATGTTTAGAACGTTTAGAACACTGCAGATATATAAAATAGAATCCCAACAAGATCTCACAGTTTGACCAATTTTAACTTCAGATTCTGACGTGTATTCACATTTCTCCAAATGTCAAATTTCAAAGGGTTAAAGTTTATCCATTCGTTCCAAATGGTTAAAGGTTAAGGTTTTGGAAAGGGTTCAAACGAAAACAACAAACAAACAAAAAAATGACTGGGATGGAACGTTCAGATCCAGACTCATACAGGTTTTCAAGGCATTTCCCCGCCAACATCCTCAGGACATAGACGTCCAATGGAATGCATGGAGCTGAAATGATTCCTGCCGCGACAGATGGGCCTGGCTGGCAGTGTGTCTTCCAGACTGTGCAGGCCAAACCGGTCTCCGTTTCATTGCTGCTAATTAATTTAAATGCGTTGTCTTTTACTTAATAAGCCTAAGCGAAACAGTAACGCAACGTAATGTTATATACAGTAAATCCCCATGGAGCGCAAACGTACATTACTTGAATGACGCTCATTCCTGAAGTTCCTTTTGTTCAAACATTCCAGTACGACTCTTTGGCCACACGGGGGCGCCATTAGGAAGCGAAAAGCACTGAGGGTTAATCTGCCAACAGAGGAATTTTGTCCGCGACCGTCTCTGAGCGTTCCTCCCACCAGGGCTATAAATCATCCGATTAAATCCAATGATGTATATACAACTCTGGATTGATTATGCTATGGTTTTGGCCATTGAGCAACTTTGCAGCCACATGTCGGCCATATTGGAACTCCCCTTGTAGGAGGAAAAATGGATAGTATTTCCATAAAAGGTTCCAAGGACAAAATTACATGTATTAAATAAATAAATAAAAATGTGTTGTAGTGGGGACAGCAACATTAGTACTCTCTAAAAAAATGCTTTAAGGAAAATGTTATATATATATATATATATATATATATATATAAACATTTGTTCATATTTTATGCTTAGCTCAAACATATACATATATAAAAAAAATATGCATTAATATAATAAACGTGTCAGAAACAAATGTAAACCTTATTAAACGCATTTATATAGATTCCAGAATATTATTTACGTTTGTGGAGGGAGAGCCAAGATGGAGGCTCAGTGGTTTCAATACAGCGCCACCTGTCAAATATCCAGGCTTCATACACATCATTGATTACAGTTAAACAGAGAGAGCTGCTGACTGCGTTATCAGTTTTCCTCCAGACTGTTGGGGGGAAAAAACGGCAAAAATGATCTCCAACCACAAAAAAAGGGTTATGAACAGTTTGTGCCCCATGGGAAACAGTTTGGAAACCACGGAGTTAGAGCACCCTGTTGTAGGAGAACTTTCCTGCAATGCGTTTTATAACTTGTCTTTATTTAATTTAATGTATTTAAGGTTTAAAAAAAAGAAAAAAAATACAATATAAACCCACCAAACGGATTATAGAACATGAAGGAAACTACATCCTTTCGTTGCGACAAACTCCTAGACAGACGACGCCCCTTTCATTGACAGGAACCAAAAGTTCAACTCAGTGGAAATTAAATGACTAACTTCAGTATAAATTACACACACTCCTGCCACACCATCCAGTACACACATTATTTCAAACCGACCACGCCATAAAACAAAGGCTAATCAATAATATTCCCACTCAAACAGGAAAAGTTCAAGACAGTTTAGTTTTTTTAACAAAATGAACATCATTTATTATGAAGAGTTGTAGCCTGTAATAAATGAAGAAGCGAGCAACTCACCAAATGAACAGTGGAACGGGGCAGCAGAGCTCAGACGTCGCGCTCGATAGAGAGAAGGAAGGAGATAGAGGTGTAGTAGAAACGTGACCGTAGCTTGGCTGGGTCGTAGTAGTAAGAGAAGTAGCGGTGCGCGACCCTGGCTACTGTGTCGTGTACGCGCCTGACTCTGTGGTTGGGTGTGGTCTGTAAATTCTGTCCTGTGTTGTCGGGAGGAGCACGGAGAGAGAGAGAGAACACAGAGTGTTCACAAACACAAACACACCCCACAGAGCCCCAGGACAGCAGCACAATTAGACCCAACCAAATCATGAGTAAACAAAAAGATAATTACTTGACACATTGGAAAGAATTAACAAAAAAAAAAACAGAGCAAACTAGAATGCATTTGGCCCTAAACAGAGAGTACACAGTGGCAGGTAACCTGACCACTGTGACTGACCCATAATTAAGGCAAGCCTTGTCTATGTACAGACTCAGTGAGCATAGCCTTGCTATTGAGAAAGGCCGACGTAGGCAGACCTGGCTCTCAAGAGAAGACAGGCTATGTGCACACTGCCCAAAATGAGCTGGAAACTGAGCTGATTTTCCTAACCTCCTCCTGCCAAATGTATGACCATATTAGAGACACATATTTCCCTCAGATTACACAGATCCACAAAGACTTTGAAAACAAATCCAATTTTGAAAAACTCCCATATCTACTGGGTGAAATTCCACAGTGTGACATCAGAGCAGCAAGATTTGTGACCTGTTGCCATGAGAAAAGGGAAACCAGTGAAGAACAAACACCATTGTAAATACAACCCATATTTATGTTTATTTATTTTTCCTTGTGTACTTTAACCATTTGGTACATCGTTACAACCCTGTATATAAACATAATATGACATTTGAAATGTCTTCATCATTTTTGTAACTTCTGTGCGTGTAATGTTTACTGTTAATTTCTACTGTGTATTTTCATTTGGTTTATTGTCTATTTCACTTGCTTTGGCAACGTAAACAGCGTCAACAACATAAACAATCTTAACACATGTTTCCCAGGCCAATAAAGACCCTTTTGAATTGAGTTGAGTTGAATTGAATTGAGTTGAATTGAATTGAGTTGAATTGAGTTGAATTGAATTGAGTTGAATTGAATTGAGTTGAATTGAATTGAGTTGAATTGAATTGAGTTGAATTGAGTTGAATTGAATTGAGTTGAATTGAATTGAGTTGAATTGAATTGAGTTGAATTGAATTGAGTTGAGTTGAGTTGAATTGAGTTGAATTGAGTTGAATTGAATTGAGTTGAATTGAATTGAGTAAAAGAAAAGCTCTGGGGTGGCGCAGTGGTCTAAGTGTTAGAGGCGTCACTACAGACCCTCTACAGACGGGTTGTATTACAACCGGCCGTGATCGGGAGTCCAACAGGGTGGCGTACAATTGGCCCAGCGTCGTCCGGGTTAGGGGAGGATTTGGCCCGGGTTGGAAGGCCATCATTGTAAAATAAGAATTTGTTCTTAACTGACTTGCCTAGTTTAAAACTGGTTATGGCTGGGGGCAGTATTGAATAGCTTGGATGAATAAGGTGCCCAGAGTCAACTGCCTGCTACTCAGGCCCAGTTGCTAATGAATAAGGTGCCCAGAGTAAACTGCTTGCTACTCAGGCCCAGTTGCTAATGAATAAGGTGCCCAGAGTAAACTGCTTGCTACTCAGGCCCAGTTGCTAATGAATAAGGTGCCCAGAGTAAACTGCTTGCTACTCAGACCCAGTTGCTAATGAATAAGGTGCCCAGAGTAAACTGCTTGCTACTCAGGCCCAGTTGCTAATGAATAAGGTGCCCAGAGTAAACTGCCTGCTACTCAGGCCCAGTTGCTAATGAATAAGGTGCCCAGAGTAAACTGCCTGCTACTCAGGCCCAGTTGCTAATGAATAAGGTGCCCAGAGTAAACTGCTTGCTACTCAGGCCCAGTTGCTAATGAATAAGGTGCCCAGAGTAAACTGCTTGCTACTCAGGCCCAGTTGCTAATGAATAAGGTGCCCAGAGTAAACTGCCTGCTACTCAGGCCCAGTTGCTAATGAATAAGGTGCCCAGAGTAAACTGCCTGCTACTCAGGCCCAGTTGCTAATGAATAAGGTGCCCAGAGTAAACTGCTTGCTACTCAGGCCCAGTTGCTAATGAATAAGTTGCCCAGAGTAAACTGCTTGCTACTCAGGCCCAGTTGCTAATGAATAAGGTGCCCAGAGTAAACTGCCTGCTACTCAGGCCCAGTTGCTAATGAATAAGGTGCCCAGAGTAAACTGCCTGCTACTCAGGCCCAGTTGCTAATGAATAAGGTGCCCAGAGTAAACTGCCTGCTACTCAGGCCCAGTTACTAATGAATAAGGTGCCCAGAGTAAACTGCCTGCTACTCAGGCCCAGTTGCTAATGAATAAGGTGCCCAGAGTAAACTGCTTGCTACTCAGGCCCAGTTGCCAATGAATAAGGTGCCCAGAGTAAACTGCCTGCTACTCAGGCCCAGTTGCTAATGAATAAGGTGCCCAGAGTAAACTGCCTGCTACTCAGGCCCAGTTGCTAATGAATAAGGTGCCCAGAGTAAACTGCTTGCTACTCAGGCCCAGTTGCTAATGAATAAGGTGCCCAGAGTAAACTGCCTGCTACTCAGGCCTAGTTGCTAATGAATAAGGTGCCCAGAGTAAACTGCTTGCTACTCAGGCCCAGTTGCTAATGAATAAGGTGCCCAGAGTAAACTGCCTGCTACTCAGGCCCAGTTGCTAATTAATAAGGTGTCCAGAGTAAACTGCTTGCTACTCAGGCCCAGTTGCTAATGAATAAGGTGTCCAGAGTAAACTGCCTGCTACTCAGGCCCAGTTGCTAATGAATAAGGTGCCCAGAGTAAACTGCTTGCTACTCAGACCCAGTTGCTAATGAATAAGGTGCCCAGAGTAAACTGCTTGCTACTCAGGCCCAGTTGCTAATGAATAAGGTGCCCAGAGTAAACTGCCTGCTACTCAGGCCCAGTTGCTAATGAATAAGGTGCCCCGAGTAAACTGCTTGCTACTCAGGCCCAGTTGCTAATGAATAAGGTGCCCAGAGTAAACTGCCTGCTACTCAGGCCTAGTTGCTAATGAATAAGGTGCCCAGAGTAAACCGCTTGCTACTCAGGCCCAGTTGCTAATGAATAAGGTGCCCAGAGTAAACTGCCTGCTACTCAGGCCCAGTTGCTAATGAATAAGGTGTCCAGAGTAAACTGCTTGCTACTCAGGCCCAGTTGCTAATGAATAAGGTGCCCAGAGTAAACTGCTTGCTACTCAGACCCAGTTGCTAATGAATAAGGTGCCCAGAGTAAACTGCTTGCTACTCAGGCCCAGTTGCTAATGAATAAGGTGCCCAGAGTAAACTGCCTGCTACTCAGGCCCAGTTGCTAATGAATAAGGTGCCCAGAGTAAACTGCTTGCTACTCAGGCCCAGTTGCTAATGAATAAGGTGCCCAGAGTAAACCGCTTGCTACTCAGGCCCAGTTGCTAATGAATAAGGTGCCCAGAGTAAACTGCCTGCTACTCAGGCCCAGTTGCTAATATATGCATATTATTAGTAGATTAGTAGACACTCTGAAGTTTCTAAAACTGTTTGAAGGATGTCTGTGTGTATAACAGAACTCAAAAACCTGAGAAACAATCCAACCAGGAAGTGGGAAATCTGAGGTTTGTAGTTTTTCAACTCATTGCCTATCGAATATACAATGTCTATGGGGTCATATTGCAATTCCTAAGGTTTCCACTAGATGTCAACAGTCTTTAGAACCTTTTTTGATGCTTCTACTGTGAAGGAGGGGGGAATGGGAGCTGAATGAGTCAGGGGTCTGCCAGAGTAGCATGAGCTGGTCACTCGGGTTCACGTGAGATTTAGCTGCTTTCCATTGCATTTCTACAGACAAAGGAATTCTCCGGGTGGAACATTATTGAAGATTTATGATAAAAACATCCTAAAGATTGATTCTATACTTAGATTGACATGTTTCTACGAACTGTAATATGACTTTTCGTCTGAAATTTCACCTTGACCTGCTCGCGCGCCGTGAGATTGGATTGTGTACTAAACGCGTGGACAAAAAGGAGGTATTTGGACATAAATTATGGACTTTATAGAACAAATCAAACATTTACTGTGGAACTGGGATTCCTGGGAGTGCATTCTGATGAAGATCATCAAAGGTAAGTGAATATTTATAATGCTATTTCTGACTTCTGTTGACTCCACAACATGGCGGATATCTGTATGGCTTGTTTTGTTGTCTGAATGCTGTACTCAGATTATTGCATGGTATGCTTTTTCGGTAAAGTGTTTTTGAAATCTGACACAGCGGTTGCATTAAGGAGAAGTGTATCTATAATTCCATGCATAATAGTTGAATCTTTTATCAATGTTTATGATGAGTATTTCTGTAAATTGATGTGGCTCTCTGCAAAATCACTGTGGAAATTAAATGACTAACTTCAGTATAAATTACACACTCCTGTTTTGGAACTACTGAACATTACACGCCAATGTAAACTCAGATTGTTTTATATAAATATGCACTTTATCGAACAAAACATACATTTATTGTGTAACATGAAGTCCTATGAGTGTCATCTGATGAAGATCATCGAAGGTTAGTGATTAGTTAGTATCTATATTTCTGCTTTTTGTTTCTCTTCGGCTGGGAAAATGGCTAGGTTGTTCTGTACTGACCTAACATAATTGTTTGGTGTGCTTTCGTCGTAAAGCCTTTTTGAAATCACTGGTGGGATTAACAACAAGTTTATCTTTAAAATGGTGAGTAATTTTAATTATGAGATTTCTGTTGTTTTGAATTTGGCGCCCTGCACTTTCACTGGCTGTTGTCATATCGATCCCGATCTCGGGATCTCAGCCCTAAGAAGAAGTTAAATAAAGGTTAAATAAAAAAAATGTTTAAATTCAAAATATAGCTAGACTACAGGAAGAGAGGGGATTTACTGAATGAAGAAACTGTGAAATCCCCCTCTCTCTCTCTCTCTCTCTCTCTCTCTCTCTCTCTCTCTCTCTCTCTCTCTCTCTCTCTCACACCCTCTCTCTCTCTGTCTCTCTGTCTCTCTCTCTCTCTCTGTCTCTCTCTCTCTATCACACCCTCTCTCTCTCTGTCTCTCTGTCTCTCTCTCTCTCTCTCTCTCTCTCTCTCTCTCTCTCTCTCTCTGTCTCTGTCTCTGTCTCTCTCTCTGTCTCTCTCTCTCTCTCTCTCTCTCTCTCTCTCTCTCTCTCTCTCTCTCTCTCTCTCTCTCTCTCTCCCTCTCTCTCTCTCTCTGTCTCTCTCTCTCTCTCTCCCTCTCTCTCTCTCTCTCTCTCTGTCTCTCTCTCTCTCTCTCTCTCTCTCTCTCTCTCTGTCTCTCTCTCTGTCTCTCTCTCTCTCTCTCTGTCTCTCTCTCTCTCTCTCTCTCTCTCTCTCTCTCTCTCTCTCTGTCTCTCTCTCTCTCTCCCTCTCTGTCTCTCTCTCTGTCTCTCTGTCTCTCTCTCTCTCTCTCTCCCTCTCTCTCTCTCTCTCTCTCTCTCTCTCTCTCTCTCTCTCTCCCTCTCTCTCTCTTTCTCTCTCTCTTTCTCTCTCTCTCTCTCTCTCTCTCTCTCTCTCTCTCTCTCTCTCTCTCTCTCTCTCTCTCTCTCTCTCTCTCTCTCTCTCTCTCTCTCTCTCTCTCTCTCTCTCTCTCTCTCTCTCTCTCTCTCTCTCTCTCTCCCTCTCTCTCTGTCACGCCCTGACCTTAGAGAGACGTTTAATGTCTCTATTTGGTGATGTCAGGGTGTGATGTGGGGTGGGCATTCTATGTTTTGTTTTCTATGTTTCTTTATTTCTATGTTTTGGCTGGGTATGGTTCTCAGTCAGGGACAGCTGTCTATCATTGTCTCTGATTGGGAATCATACTTTTTCCCTCCTTCTGTGTGGGAAGTTGTCTTTGTTTGTGGCACTAAAGCCCTGTAAGCTTCACGGTTGTTTTTCCATTTGGTGTTTTGTTGGCGACATTTTAAAATAAAAGGAAAATGTACGCTCACCACTTAGCACTTTGGTCTACTTCCAATGATACCCGTGACAACCTCTCTCTGTCTCTCTCTCTCTCTGTGTCTCTCTGTGTCTCTGTCTCTCTCTGTCTCTCTCTGTCTCTCTCTGTCTCTCTCTGTCTCTCTCTGTCTCTCTCTGTCTCTTTGTCACTCTCTGTTGCTCTCTCTCTGTCTCTCTCTCTCTGTGTCTCTCTCTGTCTCTTTGTCTCTCTCTGTCGCTCTCTCTCTGTCTCTCTTTGTCTCTCTGTCTCTCTCTCTCTCCCTCTCCCTCTGCCTCTCTCACATACACATCATCATCTCAGACCTGGAAGGGTTTCTTGGCTCGGCTTGTGCTTTCCCCGTAAATAGTAAATCAAATCAAGTGTTATTTATCACATTCTTCGTAAAACAACTGTTCGTTCGTTGGATGAGAGACGCAGCGGGATGTGAATACATCTTCTCATTTAATGAAACGAAGAACACTTCAACAAACTTACAAAACAACAAAACGAACGTGAAGCTATATAGAATAAGTGCAAGACACAGGCAACTAATACAGAGAGAACATTCTATGACTTGGGTGTCTGGAGTCTTTGACAATTTATGAGCCTTCCTCTGACACCGCCTGGTATAGAGGTCCTGGATGGCTGGAAGCTTGACCCCGGTGACGTACTGGGGTCGTCCGCACTACCCTCTGACACCGCCTGGTATAGAGGTCCTGGATGGCTGGAAGCTTGACCCCGGTGACATACTGGGGTCGTCCGCACTACCCTCTGACACCGCCTGGTATAGAGGTCCTGGATGGCTGGAAGCTTGACCCCGGTGACATACTGGGGTCGTCCGCACTACCCTCTGACACCGCCTGGTATAGAGGTCCTGGATGGCTGGAAGCTTGACCCCGGTGACATACTGGGGTCGTCCGCACTACCCTCTGACACCGCCTGGTATAGAGGTCCTGGATGGCTGGAAGCTTGACCCCGGTGACATACTGGGGTCGTCCGCACTACCCTCTGACACCGCCTGGTATAGAGGTCCTGGATGGCTGGAAGCTTGACCCCGGTGACATACTGGGGTCGTCCGCACTACCCTCTGACACCGCCTGGTATAGAGGTCCTGGATGGCTGGAAGCTTGACCCCGGTGACATACTGGGGTCGTCCGCACTACCCTCTGACACCGCCTGGTATAGAGGTCCTGGATGGCTGGAAGCTTGACCCCGGTGACATACTGGGGTCGTCCGCACTACCCTCTGACACCGCCTGGTATAGAGGTCCTGGATGGCTGGAAGCTTGACCCCGGTGACATACTGGGGTCGTCCGCACTACCCTCTGTAGCGCCTTGCGGTCTCATGCCAAGCAGTTGTCATGCAGGCGGTGATGCAACCAGCCAAGATGCTCTCGATGGTGCAGCTGTAGGACTACTTGAGGATCTGAGGGCCCGTGCCAAAATATGTTCAGCCTCCTAAGGGGGAAGAGGCGTTGTCGACTGTGTTGGTGTGTACGGACCTTGATAGATTCTTAGTGATGTGGACACCAAGAAACTCCACCACTTCCCCTCCTCGTTTGTCACCCTCTCGTCTCTCCTCCTTTCCTCTCTCCCTGTCCTCTCCCCTTCCTCTCCCCCTCTCCTCTCATCTCTTTCCCCCTCCGTTCTCTCCCCCCTCTCCCTAATTCTCCTCCTCTACTCTCTTCAGCACTCTCATCTCTTCCCTCCCTCCTCTAACTTTCGAACCCTCTCACCTCTCCCCTTCTCACATACACGCCTTCCTCTTCTGTATGTGTGTGTCTGGCTCTGTCCGGCCTCCTGAGGGGAGTTTGGCCGCTGAGTCTGTCTGCAACTTCTGGGTCAGAGAGAGAGAGAGAGAGAGAAAGAGAGAGACAGAGACAGAGAGAGAGAGAGAGACAGAGAGAGAGAGACAGAGAGAGAGAGAGAGCGAGAAAGAAAGAGAGAGAGAGAGAGAGACAGAGACAGAGACAGAGAGAGAGAGAGAGACAGAGACAGAGAGAGAGAGAGAGAGACAGAGAGAGAGAGAGAAAGAGACAGAGAGAGAGAGACAGAGAGAGAGAGAGAGAGACAGAGAGACAGAGAGAGAGAGACAGAGGGAGAGAGACAGAGAGAGAGAGAGAGAGAGAGAGAGAGAGAGAGGAAAGAAATTGACAGACAGAGACTTTCATGATGTACCATCTCTACCTCCCTCCCTGCTGTACCATCTATACCTCCCTCCCTGCTGTACCATCTCTACCTCCCTCCCTGCTGTACCATCTCTACCTCCCTCCCTGCTGTACCATCTATACCTCCCTCCCTGCTGTACCATCTATACCTCCCTCCCTGCTGTACCATCTCTACCTCCCTCCCTGCTGTACCATCTATACCTCCCTCCCTGCTGTACCATCTATACCTCCCTCCCTGCTGTACCATCTCTACCTCCCTCCCTGCTGTACCATCTATACCTCCCTCCCTGCTGTACCATCTATACCTCCCTCCCTGCTGTACCATCTCTACCTCCCTCCCTGCTGTACCATCTATACCTCCCTCCCTGCTGTACCATCTCTACCTCCCTCCCTGCTGTAACATCTATACCTCCCTCCCTGGTGTACTATCTCTACCTCCCTCCCTGCTGTACCATCTATACCTCCCTCCCTGCTGTACCATCTATACCTCCCTCCCTGATGTACCATCTATACCTCCCTGCTGTACCATCTATACCTCCCTCCCTGCTGTACCATCTCTACTTCCCTGCTGTACCATCTATACCTCCCTCCCTGCTGTACCATCTCTACCTCCCTCCCTGCTGTACCATCTATACCTCCCTCCCTGCTGTACCATCTATACCTCCCTGCTGTCCCATCTCTACCTCCCTTCTGTACCATCTATACCTCCCTGCTGTACCAAATATACCTCCCTGCTGTACCATCTATACCTCCCTGCTGTACCATCTCTACCTCCCTCCCAGCTGTACCATCTATACCTCCCTGCTGTACCATCTATACCTCCCTGCTGTACCATCTATACCTCCCTCCCTGCTGTACCATCTATACCTCCCTCCCTGCTGTACCATCTATACCTCCCTCCCTGCTGTACCATCTATACCTCCCTCCCTAATGTACCATCTATACCTCCCTGCTGTACCATCTATACCTCCCTGCTGTACCATCTATACCTCCCTGCTGTACCATTTCTACCTCCCTCCCTGCTGTACCATCTATACCTCCCTGCTGTACCATCTCTACCTCCTTCCCTGCTGTACCATCTATACCTCCCTGCTGTACCATCTATACCTCCCTGCTGTACCATCTATACCTCCCTGCTTTACAATCTCTACCCCCTCCCTGCTCTACCATCTCTACCTCCCTCCCTGCTGTACCATCTCTACCTCCCTCCCTGCTGTACCATCTCTACCTCCCTGCTGTACCATCTATACCTCCCTGCTGTACCATCTATACCTCCCTGCTGTACCATTTCTACCTCCCTCCCTGCTGTACCATCTATACCTCCCTGCTGTACCATCTCTACCTCCTTCCCTGCTGTACCATCTATACCTCCCTGCTGTACCATCTATACCTCCCTGCTGTACCATCTATACCTCCCTGCTTTACAATCTCTACCCCCTCCCTGCTCTACCATCTCTACCTCCCTCCCTGCTGTACCATCTCTACCTCCCTGACTGCTGTACCATCTATACCTCCCTGCTGTATCATATATACCTCCCTGCTGTACCACCTATACCTCCCTGCTGTACCATCTATACCTCCCTCCCTGCTGTACCATCTATACCTCCCTGCTGTACCATCTCTACCTCCCTGCTGTACCATCTATACCTCACTGCTGTACCATCTATACCTCACTGCTGTACCATCTATACCTCCCTCCCTGCTGTACCATCTATACCTCCCTCCCTGCTGTACCATCTATACCTCCCTGCGGTCCCATCTCTACCTCCCTTCTGTACCATCTATACCTCACTGCTGTACCATCTATACCTCCCTGCTGTTCCATCTCTACCTCCCTGCTGTACCATCTATACCTCCCTCCCTGCTGTACCATCTCTACCTCCCTCCCTGCTGTACCATCTATACCTCCCTCCCTGCTGTACCATCTATACCTCCCTCCCTGCTGTACCATCTATACCTCCCTCCCTGCTGTACCATCTATACCTCCCTCCCTGCTGTACCATCTATACCTCCCTCCCTGCTGTACCATCTATACCTCCCTCCCTGCTGTACCATCTATACCTCCCTCCTTGCTGTCCCATCTCTACCTCCCTTCTGTACCATCTATACCTCCCTGCTGTACCATCTATACCTCCCTGCTGTACCATCTATACCTCCCTCCCAGCTGTACCATCTATACCTCCCTGCTGTACCATCTATACCTCCCTCCCTGCTGTACCATCTATACCTCCCTCCCTGCTGTACCATCTATACCTCCTCCCTGCTGTACCATCTATACCTCCCTCCCTGCTGTACCATCTATACCTCCCTCCCTGCTGTACCATCTATACCTCCCTCCCTGCTGTACCATCTATACCTCGCTCCCTAATGTACCATCTATACCTCCCTGCTGAACCATCTAAACCTCCCTGCTGTACCATCTATACCTCCCTCCCTGCTGTACCATCTATACCTCCCTGCTGTACTATCTCTACCTCCCTGCTGTACCATCTCTACCTCCCTGCTGTACCATCTATACCTCCCTGCTGTACCATCTATACCTCCCTGCAGTACCATTTCTACCTCCCTCCCTGCTGTACCATCTCTACCTCCCTCCCTGCTGTACCATCTATACCTCCCTCCCTGCTGTACCATCTATACCTCCCTCCCTGCTGTACCATCTCTACCTCCCTCCCTGCTGTACCATCTATACCTCCCTCCCTGCTGTACCATCTATACCTCCCTCCCTGCTGTACCATCTCTACCTCCCTCCCTGCTGTACCATCTATACCTCCCTCCCTGCTGTACCATCTCTACCTCCCTCCCTGCTGTAACATCTATACCTCCCTCCCTGGTGTACTATCTCTACCTCCCTCCCTGCTGTACCATCTATACCTCCCTCCCTGCTGTACCATCTATACCTCCCTCCCTGATGTACCATCTATACCTCCCTGCTGTACCATCTATACCTCCCTCCCTGCTGTACCATCTATACCTCACTCCCTGCTGTACCATCTATACCTCCCTCCCTGCTGTACCATCTCTACTTCCCTGCTGTACCATCTATACCTCCCTCCCTGCTGTACCATCTCTACCTCCCTCCCTGCTGTACCATCTATACCTCCCTCCCTGCTGTACCATCTATACCTCCCTCCCTGCTGTACCATCTATACCTCCCTGCTGTCCCATCTCTACCTCCCTTCTGTACCATCTATACCTCCCTGCTGTACCAAATATACCTCCCTGCTGTACCATCTATACCTCCCTGCTGTACCATCTATACCTCCCTCCCAGCTGTACCATCTATACCTCCCTGCTGTACCATCTATACCTCCCTGCTGTACCATCTATACCTCCCTCCCTGCTGTACCATCTATACCTCCCTCCCTGCTGTACCATCTATACCTCCCTCCCTGCTGTACCATCTATACCTCCCTCCCTAATGTACCATCTATACCTCCCTGCTGTACCATCTATACCTCCCTGCTGTACCATCTATACCTCCCTCCCTGCTGTACCATCTATACCTCCCTCCCTGCTGTACCATCTATACCTCCCTGCTGTACTATCTCTACCTCCCTGCTGTACCATCTCTACCTCCCTGCTGTACCATCTATACCTCCCTGCTGTACCATCTATACCTCCCTGCTGTACCATTTCTACCTCCCTCCCTGCTGTACCATCTATACCTCCCTGCTGTACCATCTCTACCTCCTTCCCTGCTGTACCATCTATACCTCCCTGCTGTACCATCTATACCTCCCTGCTGTACCATCTATACCTCCCTGCTTTACAATCTCTACCCCCTCCCTGCTCTACCATCTCTACCTCCCTCCCTGCTGTACCATCTCTACCTCCCTGCCTGCTGTACCATCTATACCTCCCTGCTGTATCATATATACCTCCCTGCTGTACCACCTATACCTCCCTGCTGTACCATCTATACCTCCCTCCCTGCTGTACCATCTATACCTCCCTGCTGTACCATCTCTACCTCACTGCTGTACCATCTATACCTCACTGCTGTACCATCTATACCTCCCTCCCTGCTGTACCATCTATACCTCCCTCCCTGCTGTACCATCTATACCTCCCTGCGGTCCCATCTCTACCTCCCTTCTGTACCATCTATACCTCACTGCTGTACCATCTATACCTCCCTGCTGTTCCATCTCTACCTCCCTGCTGTACCATCTATACCTCCCTCCCTGCTGTACCATCTCTACCTCCCTCCCTGCTGTACCATCTATACCTCCCTCCCTGCTGTACCATCTATACCTCCCTCCCTGCTGTACCATCTATACCTCCCTCCCTGCTGTACCATCTATACCTCCCTCCCTGCTGTACCATCTATACCTCCCTCCCTGCTGTACCATCTATACCTCCCTCCCTGCTGTACCATCTCTACCTCCCTGCTGTACCATCTATACCTCCCTCCCTGCTGTACCATCTCTACCTCCCTCCCTGCTGTACCATCTATACCTCCCTCCCTGCTGTACCATCTATACCTCCCTCCCTGCTGTACCATCTATACCTCCTTGCTGTCCCATCTCTACCTCACTTCTGTACCATCTATACCTCCCTGCTGTACCATCTATACCTCCCTGCTGTACCATCTATACCTCCCTCCCAGCTGTACCATCTATACCTCCCTGCTGTACCATCTATACCTCCCTGCTGTACCATCTATACCTCCCTCCCTGCTGTACCATCTATACCTCCCTCCCTGCTGTACCATCTATACCTCGCTCCCTAATGTACCATCTATACCTCCCTGCTGAACCATCTATACCTCCCTGCTGTACAATCTATACCTCCCTCCCTGCTGTACCATCTATACCTCCCTCCCTGCTGTACCATCTATACCTCCCTGCTGTACTATCTCTACCTCCCTGCTGTACCATCTCTACCTCCCTGCTGTACCATCTATACCTCCCTGCTGTACCATCTATACCTCCTTGCTGTACCATTTCTACCTCCCTCCCTGCTGTACCATCTATACCTCCCTGCTGTACCATCTCAACCTCCTTCCCTGCTGTACCATCTATACCTCCCTGCTGTACCATCTATACCTCCCTGCTGTACCATCTATACCTCCCTGCTTTACAATCTCTACCCCCTCCCTGCTCTACCATCTCTACCTCCCTCCATGCTGTACCATCTCTACCTCCCTGCCTGCTGTACCATCTATACCTCCCTGCTGTATCATATATACCTCCCTGCTGTACCACCTATACCTCCCTGCTGTACCATCTATACCTCCCTCCCTGCTGTACCATCTATACCTCCCTGCTGTACCATCTATACCTCACTGCTGTACCATCTATACCTCCCTCACTGCTGTACCATCTATACCTCCCTCCCTGCTGTACCATCTCTACCTCCCTGCTGTACCATCTATACCTCACTGCTGTACCATCTATACCTCCCTCCCTGCTGTACCATCTATACCTCCCTCCCTGCTGTACCATCTATACCTCCCTGAGGTCCCATCTCTACCTCCCTTCTGTACCATCTATAACCTCCCTGCTGTACCATCTATACCTCCCTGCTGTTCCATCTATACCTCCCTGCTGTACCATCTCTACCTCCCTCCCTGCTGTACCATCTATACCTCCCTGCTGTATCATCTATACCTCCCAGCTGTACAATCTATACCTCCCTGCTGTACCATCTATACCTCCATGCTGTACCATCTCTACATCCTGCTGTACCATCTCTACCTCCCTGCTGTACCAACTATACCTCACTGCTGTACCATCTATACCTCCCTGCTGTACCATCTATACCTCCATCCCTGCTGTACCATCTATACCTCCCTCCCTGCTGTACCATCTATACCTCCCTGCTGTACCATCTATACCTCCCTCCCTGCAGTACCATCTATACCTCCCTGCTGTACCATCTATACCTCCCTCCCTGCTGTACCATCTATACCTCCCTCCCTGCTGTACCATCTATACCTCCCTCCCTGCTGTAACATCTATACCTCCCTGCTGTACTATCTCTACCTCCCTGCTGTACCATCTATACCTCCCTGCTGTACCATCTATACCTCCCTGCTGTACCATTTCTACCTCCCTCCCTGCTGTACCATCTATACCTCCCTGCTGTACCATCTCTACCTCCTTCCCTGCTGTACCATCTATACCTCCCTGCTGTACCATCTCTACCTCCCTGCTGTAACATCTATACCTCCCTCCCTGCTGTACCATCTCTACCTCCCTCCCTGCTGTACCATCTATACCTCCCTGCTGTACCATCTCTACCCCCTCCCTGCTGTACCATCTCTACCTCCTCCCTGCTGTACCATCTATACCTCCCTGCTGTACCATCTCTATCTCCCTGCTGTAGCATCTATACCTCCCTGCTGTAGCATCTATACCTCCCAGCTGTACCATCTATACCTCCCAGCTGTACCATCTATACCTCCCTGCTGTACCATCTATACCTCCTTGCTGTACCATCTCTACATCCTGCTGTACCATCTCTACCTCCCTGCTGTACCATCTATACCTCACTGCTGTACCATCTATACCTCCCTGCTGTACCATCTATAACTCCCTCCCTGCTGTACCATCTATACCTCCCTCCCTGCTGTACCATCTATACCTCCCTCCCTAATGTACCATCTATACCTCCCTGCTGTACCATCTATACCTCCCTGCTGTACCATCTATACCTCCCTCCCTGCTGTACCATCTATACCTCCCTGCTGTACCATCTATACCTCCCTGCTGTACCATCTATACCTCCCTCCCTGCTGTACCATCTATACCTCCCTCCCTGCTGTACCATCTATACCTCGCTCCCTAATGTACCATCTATACCTCCCTGCTGAACCATCTATACCTCCCTGCTGTACCATCTATACCTCCCTCCCTGCTGTACCATCTATACCTCCCTCCCTGCTGTACCATCTATACCTCCCTGCTGTACTATCTCTACCTCCCTGCTGTACCATCTCTACCTCCCTGCTGTACCATCTATACCTCCCTGCTGTACCATCTATACCTCCCTGCTGTACCATTTCTACCTCCCTCCCTGCTGTACCATCTATACCTCCCTGCTGTACCATCTCAACCTCCTTCCCTGCTGTACCATCTATACCTCCCTGCTGTACCATCTATACCTCCCTGCTTTACAATCTCTACCCCCTCCCTGCTCTACCATCTCTACCTCCCTCCCTGCTGTACCATCTCTACCTCCCTGCCTGCTGTACCATCTATACCTCCCTGCTGTATCATATATACCTCCCTGCTGTACCACCTATACCTCCCTGCTGTACCATCTATACCTCCCTCCCTGCTGTACCATCTATACCTCCCTGCTGTACCATCTCTACCTCCCTGCTGTACCATCTATACCTCAATGCTGTACCATCTATACCTCCCTCCCTGCTGTACCATCTATACCTCCCTCCCTGCTGTACCATCTATACCTCCCTGCGGTCCCATCTCTACCTCCCTTCTGTACCATCTATAACCTCCCTGCTGTACTATCTATACCTCCCTGCTGTTCCATCTATACCTCCCTGCTGTACCATCTCTACCTCCCTCCCTGCTGTACCATCTATACCTCCCTGCTGTATCATCTATACCTCCCAGCTGTACAATCTATACCTCCCTGCTGTACCATCTATACCTCCATGCTGTACCATCTCTACATCCTGCTGTACCATCTCTACCTCCCTGCTGTACCATCTATACCTCACTGCTGTACCATCTATACCTCCCTGCTGTACCATCTATACCTCCATCCCTGCTGTACCATCTATACCTCCCTCCCTGCTGTACCATCTATACCTCCCTGCTGTACCATCTATACCTCCCTCCCTGCTGTACCATCTATACCTCCCTGCTGTACCATCTATACCTCCCTCCCTGCTGTACCATCTATACCTCCCTCCCTGCTGTACCATCTATACCTCCCTCCCTGCTGTAACATCTATACCTCCCTGCTGTACTATCTCTACCTCCCTGCTGTACCATCTATACCTCCCTGCTGTACCATCTATACCTCCCTGCTGTACCATTTCTACCTCCCTCCCTGCTGTACCATCTATACCTCCCTGCTGTACCATCTCTACCTCCTTCCCTGCTGTACCATCTATACCTCCCTGCTGTACCATCTCTACCTCCCTGCTGTAACATCTATACCTCCCTCCCTGCTGTACCATCTCTACCTCCCTCCCTGCTGTACCATCTATACCTCCCTGCTGTACCATCTCTACCCCCCTCCCTGCTGTACCATCTCTACCTCCCTCCCTGCTGTACCATCTATACCTCCCTGCTGTACCATCTCTACCTCCCTGCTGTAGCATCTATACCTCCCTGCTGTAGCATCTATACCTCCCAGCTGTACCATCTATACCTCCCAGCTGTACCATCTATACCTCCCTGCTGTACCATCTATACCTCCTTGCTGTACCATCTCTACATCCTGCTGTACCATCTCTACCTCCCTGCTGTACCATCTATACCTCACTGCTGTACCATCTATACCTCCCTGCTGTACCATCTATAACTCCCTCCCTGCTGTACCATCTATACCTCCCTCCCTGCTGTACCATCTATACCTCCCTCCCTAATGTACCATCTATACCTCCCTGCTGTACCATCTATACCTCGCTGCTGTACCATCTATACCTCCCTCCCTGCTGTACCATCTATACCTCCCTCCCTGCTGTACAATCTATACCTCCCTGCTGTACCATCTATACCTCCATGCTGTACCATCTCTACATCCTGCTGTACCATCTCTACCTCCCTGCTGTACCATCTATACCTCCCTCCCTGCTGTACCATCTATACCTCCCTGCTGTACCATCTATACCTCCCTGCTGTACCATCTATACCTCCCTGCTGTACCATCTCTACCTCCCTCCCTGCTGTACCATCTATACCTCCCTGCTGTAGCATCTATACCTCCCAGCTGTACCATCTATACCTCCCAGCTGTACCATCTATACCTCCCTGCTGTACCATCTATACCTCCTTGCTGTACCATCTCTACATCCTGCTGTACCATCTCTACCTCCCTGCTGTACCATCTATACCTCACTGCTGTACCATCTATACCTCCCTGCTGTACCATCTATACCTCCCTCCCTGCTGTACCATCTATACCTCCCTCCCTAATGTACCATCTATACCTCCCTGCTGTACCATCTATACCTCCCTGCTGTACCATCTATACCTCCCTCCCTGCTGTACCATCTATACCTCCCTCCCTGCTGTACAATCTATACCTCCCTGCTGTACCATCTATACCTCCATGCTGTACCATCTCTACATCCTGCTGTACCATCTCTACCTCATTGCTGTACCATCTATACCTCACTGCTGTAAAATCTATACCTCCCTGCTGTACCATCTATACCTCCATCCCTGCTGTACCATCTATACCTCCCTCCCTGCTGTACCATCTATACCTCCCTGCTGTACCATCTATACCTCCCTGCTGTACCATCTATACCTCCCTCCCTGCTGTACCATCTATACCTCCCTCTCTGCTGTACCATCTATACCTCCCTCCCTGCTGTACCATCTATACCTCCCTCCCTGCTGTATCATCTATACCTCCCTCCCTGCTGTACTATCTCTACCTCCCTGCTGTACCATCTATACCTCCCTGCTGTACCATCTATACCTCCCTGCTGTACCATTTCTACCTCCCTCCATGCTGTACCATCTATACCTCCCTGCTGTACCATCTCTACCTCCCTCCCTGCTGTACCATCTATACCTCCCTGCTGTACCATCTCTACCTCCTTCCCTGCTGTACCATCTATACCTCCCTGCTGTACCATCTCTACCTCCCTGCTGTAACATCTATACCTCCCTCCCTGCTGTACCATCTCTACCTCCCTCCCTGCTGTACCATCTATACCTCCCTGCTGTACCATCTCTACCCCCCTCCCTGCTGTACCATCTCTACCTCCCTCCCTGCTGTACCATCTATACCTCCCTGCTGTACCATCTCTACCTCCCTGCTGTACCATCTATACCTCCCTGCTGTACCATCTCTACCTCCCTGCTGTACCATCTATACCTCCCTGCTGTACCATCTATACCTCCCTGCTGTACCATCTATACCTCCCTGCTGTACCATCTCTACCTCCCTCCCTGCTGTACCATCTATACCTCCCTGCTGTAGCATCTATACCTCCCTGCTGTACCATCTATACCTCCTTGCTGTACCATCTCTACATCCTGCTGTACCATCTCTACCTCCCTGCTGTACCATCTATACCTCACTGCTGTACCATCTATACCTCCCTGCTGTACCATCTATACCTCCCTCCCTGCTGTACCATCCATACCTCCCTCCTTGCTGTACCATCTATACCTCCCTCCCTGCTGTACCATCTATACCTCCCTCCCTAATGTACCATCTATACCTCCCTGCTGTAACATCTATACCTCCCTGCTGTACCATCTATACCTCCCTCCCTGCTGTACCATCTATACCTCCCTCCCTGCTGTACAATCTATACCTCCCTGCTGTACCATCTATACCTCCATGCTGTACCATCTCTACATCCTGCTGTACCATCTCTACCTCCCTGCTGTACCATCTATACCTCACTGCTGTACCATCTATACCTCCCTGCTGTACCATCTCTACCTCCTTCCCTGCTGTACCATCTCTACCTCCCTGCTGTAACATCTATACCTCCCTCCCTGCTGTACCATCTCTACCTCCCTCCCTGCTGTACCATCTATACCTCCCTGCTGTACCATCTCTACCCCCCTCCCTGCTGTACCATCTCTACCTCCCTCCCTGCTGTACCATCTATACCTCCCTGCTGTACCATCTCTACCTCCCTGCTGTACCATCTATATCTCCCTGCTGTACCATCTCTACCTCCCTGCTGTACCATCTATACCTCCCTGCTGTACCATCTATACCTCCCTGCTGTACCATCTATACCTCCCTGCTGTACCATCTCTACCTCCCTCCCTGCTGTACCATCTATACCTCCCTCCCTAATGTACCATCTATACCTCCCTGCTGTACCATCTATACCTCCCTGCTGTACCATCTATACCTCCCTCCCTGCTGTACCATCTATACCTCCCTCCCTGCTGTACAATCTATACCTCCCTGCTGTACCATCTATACCTCCATGCTGTACCATCTCTACATCCTGCTGTACCATCTCTACCTCCCTGCTGTACCATCTATACCTCACTGCTGTAAAATCTATACCTCCCTGCTGTACCATCTATACCTCCATCCCTGCTGTACCATCTATACCTTCCTCCCTGCTGTACCATCTATACCTCCCTGCTGTACCATCTATACCTCCCTGCTGTACCATCTATACCTCCCTCCCTGCTGTACCATCTATACCTCCCTCTCTGCTGTACCATCTATACCTCCCTCCCTGCTGTACCATCTATACCTCCCTCCCTGCTGTATCATCTATACCTCCCTCCCTGCTGTACCATCTATACCTCCCTGCTGTACTATCTCTACCTCCCTGCTGTACCATCTATACCTCCCTGCTGTACCATCTATACCTCCCTGCTGTACCATTTCTACCTCCCTCCATGCTGTACCATCTATACCTCCCTGCTGTACCATCTCTACCTCCCTCCCTGCTGTACCATCTATACCTCCCTGCTGTACCATCTCTACCTCCTTCCCTGCTGTACCATCTATACCTCCCTGCTGTACCATCTCTACCTCCCTGCTGTAACATCTATACCTCCCTCCCTGCTGTACCATCTCTACCTCCCTCCCTGCTGTACCATCTATACCTCCCTGCTGTACCATCTCTACCCCCTCCCTGCTGTACCATCTCTACCTCCCTCCCTGCTGTACCATCTATACCTCCCTGCTGTACCATCTCTACCTCCCTGCTGTACCATCTATACCTCCCTGCTGTACCATCTCTACCTCCCTGCTGTACCATCTATACCTCCCTGCTGTACCATCTATACCTCCCTGCTGTACCATCTATACCTCCCTGCTGTACCATCTCTACCTCCCTCCCTGCTGTACCATCTATACCTCCCTGCTGTAGCATCTATACCTCCCTGCTGTACCATCTATACCTCCTTGCTGTACCATCTCTACATCCTGCTGTACCATCTCTACCTCCCTGCTGTACCATCTATACCTCACTGCTGTACCATCTATACCTCCCTGCTGTACCATCTATACCTCCCTCCCTGCTGTACCATCTATACCTCCCTCCTTGCTGTACCATCTATACCTCCCTCCCTGCTGTACCATCTATACCTCCCTCCCTAATGTACCATCTATACCTCCCTGCTGTAACATCTATACCTCCCTGCTGTACCATCTATACCTCCCTCCCTGCTGTACCATCTATACCTCCCTCCCTGCTGTACAATCTATACCTCCCTGCTGTACCATCTATACCTCCATGCTGTACCATCTCTACATCCTGCTGTACCATCTCTACCTCCCTGCTGTACCATCTATACCTCACTGCTGTACCATCTATACCTCCCTGCTGTACCATCTCTACCTCCTTCCCTGCTGTACCATCTTTACCTCCCTGCTGTACCATCTCTACCTCCCTGCTGTAACATCTATACCTCCCTCCCTGCTGTACCATCTCTACCTCCCTCCCTGCTGTACCATCTATACCTCCCTGCTGTACCATCTCTACCCCCCTCCCTGCTGTACCATCTCTACCTCCCTCCCTGCTGTACCATCTATACCTCCCTGCTGTACCATCTCTACCTCCCTGCTGTACCATCTATACCTCCCTGCTGTACCATCTCTACCTCCCTGCTGTACCATCTATACCTCCCTGCTGTACCATCTATACCTCCCTGCTGTACCATCTATACCTCCCTGCTGTACCATCTCTACCTCCCTCCCTGCTGTACCATCTATACCTCCCTGCTGTAGCATCTATACCTCCCAGCTGTACCATCTATACCTCCCAGCTGTACCATCTATACCTCCCTGCTGTACCATCTATACCTCCTTGCTGTACCATCTCTACATCCTGCTCTACCATCTCTACCTCCCTGCTGTACCATCTATACCTCACTGCTGTACCATCTATACCTCCCTGCTGTACCATCTATACCTCCCTCCCTGCTGTACCATCTATACCTCCCTCCTTGCTGTACCATCTATACCTCCCTCCCTGCTGTACCATCTATACCTCCCTCCCTAATGTACCATCTATACCTCCCTGCTGTAACATCTATACCTCCCTGCTGTACCATCTATACCTCCCTCCCTGCTGTACCATCTATACCTCCCTCCCTGCTGTACAATCTATACCTCCCTGCTGTACCATCTATACCTCCATGCTGTACCATCTCTACATCCTGCTGTACCATCTCTACCTCCCTGCTGTACCATCTATACCTCACTGCTGTACCATCTATACCTCCCTGCTGTACCATCTATACCTCCATCCCTGCTGTACCATCTATACCTCCCTCCCTGCTGTACCATCTATACCTCCCTGCTGTACCATCTATACCTACTTGCTGTACCATCTATACCTCCCTCCCTGCTGTACCATCTATACCTCCCTCCCTGCTGTACCATCTATACCTCCCTCCCTGCTGTACCATCTATACCTCCCTCCCTGCTGTACCATCTATACCTCCCTCCCTGCTGTACCATCTATACCTCCCTGCTGTACTATCTCTACCTCCCTGCTGTACCATCTATACCTCCCTGCTGTACCATCTATACCTCCCTGCTGTACCATCTATACCTCCCTGCTGTACCATCTCTACCTCCCTCCCTGCTGTACCATCTATACCTCCCTGCTGTAGCATCTATACCTCCCAGCTGTACCATCTATACCTCCCAGCTGTACCATCTATACCTCCCTGCTGTAACATCTATACCTACTTGCTGTACCATCTCTACATCCTGCTGTACCATCTCTACCTCCCTGCTGTACCATCTATACCTCACTGCTGTACCATCTATACCTCCCTGCTGTACCATCTATACCTCCCTCCCTGCTGTACCATCTATACCTCCCTCCCTGCTGTACAATCTATACCTCCCTGCTGTACCATCTATACCTCCATGCTGTACCATCTCTACATCCTGCTGTACCATCTCTACCTCCCTGCTGTACCATCTATACCTCACTGCTGTACCATCTATACCTCCCTGCTGTACCATCTATACCTCCATCCCTGCTGTACCATCTATACCTCCCTCCCTGCTGTACCATCTATACCTCCCTGCTGTACCATCTATACCTCCCTGCTGTACCATCTATACCTCCCTCCCTGCTGTACCATCTATACCTCCCTCCCTGCTGTACCATCTATACCTCCCTCCCTGCTGTACCATCTATACCTCCCTCCCTGCTGTACCATCTATACCTCCCTCCCTGCTGTACCATCTATACCTCCCTGCTGTACTATCTCTACCTCCCTGCTGTACCATCTATACCTCCCTGCTGTACCATCTATACCTCCCTGCTGTACCATTTCTACCTCCCTCCCTGCTGTACCATCTATACCTCCCTGCTGTACCATCTCTACCTCCTTCCCTGCTGTACCATCTATACCTCCCTGCTGTACCATCTCTACCTCCCTGCCCTAACATATATACCTCCCTCCCTGCTGTACCATCTCTACCTCCCTCCCTGCTGTACCATCTATACCTCCCTGCTGTACCATCTCTACCTCCCTGCTGTACCATCTATACCTCCCTGCTGTACCATCTCTACCTCCCTGCTGTACCATCTATACCTCCCTGCTGTACCATCTATACCTCCCTGCTGTACCATCTATACCTCCCTGCTGTACCATCTCTACCTCCCTCCCTGCTGTACCATCTATACCTCCCTGCTGTAGCATCTATACCTCCCAGCTGTACCATCTATACCTCCCAGCTGTACCATCTATACCTCCCTGCTGTACCATCTATACCTCCTTGCTGTACCATCTCTACATCCTGCTGTACCATCTCTACCTCCCTGCTGTACCATCTATACCTCACTGCTGTACCATCTATACCTCCCTGCTGTACCATCTATACCTCCCTCCCTGCTGTACCATCTATACCTCCCTCCTTGCTGTACCATCTATACCTCCCTCCCTGCTGTACCATCTATACCTCCCTCCCTAATGTACCATCTATACCTCCCTGCTGTACCATCTATACCTCCCTGCTGTACCATCTATACCTCCCTCCTTGCTGTACCATCTATACCTCCCTCCCTGCTGTACAATCTATACCTCCCTGCTGTACTATCTTTACCTCCCTGCTGTACCATCTATACCTCCCTGCTGTACCATCTATACCTCCCTGCTGTACCATTTCTACCTCCCTCCCTGCTGTACCATCTATACCTCCCTGCTGTATCATATATACCTCCCTGCTGTACCATCTCTACCTCCTTCCCTGCTGTACCATCTATACCTCCCTACTGTACCATCTATACCTCCCTGCTGTACCATCTATACCTCCCTGCTGTACCATCTATACCTCCCTGCTGTATCATATATACCTCCCTGCTGTACCACCTATACCTCCCTGCTCTACCATCTATACCTCCCTCCCTGCTGTACCATCTATACCTCCCTGCTGTCCCATCTCTACCTCCCTTCTGTACCATCTATACCTCCCTGCTGTACCATCTATACCTCCCTGCTGTTCCATCTATACCTCCCTGCTGTACCATCTCTACCTCCCTCCCTGCTGTACCATCTCTACCTCCCTGCTGTACCATCTCTACCTCCCTCCCTGCTGTACCATCTATACCTCCCTGCTGTACCATCTATACCTCCCAGCTGTACAATCTATACCTCCCTGCTGTACCATCTATACCTCCTTGCTGTACCATCTCTACATCCTGCTGTACCATCTCTACCTCCCTTGCTGTACCATCTATACCTCACTGCTGTACCATCTATACCTCCCTGCTGTACCATCTATACCTCCCTCCCTGCTGTACCATCTATACCTCCCTCCCTGCTGTACCATCTATACCTCCCTCCCTGCTGTACCATCTATACCTCCCTCCCTGCTGTACCATCTATACCTCCCTGCTGTACCATCTATACCTCCCTGCTGTACCATCTAAACCTCCCTCCCTGCTGTACCATCTATACCTCCCTCCCTGCTGTACCATCTATACCTCCCTGCTGTACTATCTCTACCTCCCTGCTGTACCATCTATACCTCCCTGCTGTACCATCTATACCTTCCTGCTGTACCATTTCTACCTCCCTCCCTGCTGTACCATCCATACCTCCCTGCTGTACCATCTCTACCTCCTTCCCTGCTGTACCATCTATACCTCCCTGCTGTACCATCTCTACCTCCCTGCTGTAACATCTATACCTCCCTCCCTGCTGTACCATCTCTACCTCCCCTCCCTGCTGTACCATCTATACCTCCCTGCTGTACCATCTATACCTCCCTCCCTGCTGTACCATCTATACCTCCCTGCTGTACCATCTCTACCTCCCTGCTGTACCATCTATACCTCCCTGCTTTACCATCTCTACCTCCCTGCTGTACCATCTATACCTCCCTGCTGTACCATCTATACCTCCCTGCTGTACCATCTATACCACCCTGCTGTACCATCTATACCTCCCTGCTGTACCATCTCTACCTCCCTCCCTGCTGTACCATCTATACCTCCCTGCTGTACCATCTATATCTCCCTGCTGTACCATCTATACCTCCCTGCTGTACAATCTCTACCCCCTCCCTGCTGTACCATCTATACCTCCCTCCCTGCTGTACCATCTATACCTCCCTGCTGTACAATCTCTACCCCCTCCCTGCTGTACCATCTCTACCTCCCTCCCTGCTGTACCATCTCTACCTCCCTGCCTGCTGTACCATCTATACCTCCCTGCTTTATCATGTATACCTCCCTGCTGTACCACCTAAACCTCCCTGCTGTACCATCTATACCTCCCTCCCTGCTGTACCATCTATACCTCCCTCCCTGCTGTACCATCTATACCTCCCTGCTGTCCCATCTCTACCTCCCTTCTGTACCATCTATACCTCCCTGCTGTACCATCTATACCTCCCTGCTGTACCATCTATACCTCCCTGCTGTACCATCTCTACCTCCCTCCCAGCTGTACCATCTATACCTCCCTGCTGTACCATCTATACCTCCTTGCTGTACCATCTCTACATCCTGCTGTACCATCTCTACCTCCCTGCTGTACCATCTATACCTCCCTGCTGTACCATCTATACCTCCCTGCTTTATCATCTCTACCTCCCTGCTGTACCATCTATACCTCCCTGCTGTACCATCTATACCTCCCTGCTGTACCATCTATACCACCCTGCTGTACCATCTATACCTCCCTGCTGTACCATCTCTACCTCCCTCCCTGCTGTACCATCTATACCTCCCTGCTGTACCATCTATATCTCCCTGCTGTACCATCTATACCTCCCTGCTGTACAATCTCTACCCCCCTCCCTGCTGTACCATCTATACCTCCCTCCCTGCTGTACCATCTATACCTCCCTGCTGTACAATCTCTACCCCCCTCCCTGCTGTACCATCTCTACCTCCCTCCCTGCTGTACCATCTCTACCTCCCTGCCTGCTGTACCATCTATACCTCCCTGCTTTATCATGTATACCTCCCTGCTGTACCACCTAAACCTCCCTGCTGTACCATCTATACCTCCCTCCCTGCTGTACCATCTATACCTCCCTCCCTGCTGTACCATCTATACCTCCCTGCTGTCCCATCTCTACCTCCCTTCTGTACCATCTATACCTCCCTGCTGTACCATCTATACCTCCCTGCTGTACCATCTATACCTCCCTGCTGTACCATCTCTACCTCCCTCCCAGCTGTACCATCTATACCTCCCTGCTGTACCATCTATACCTCCTTGCTGTACCATCTCTACATCCTGCTGTACCATCTCTACCTCCCTGCTGTACCATCTATACCTCCCTGCTGTACCATCTCTACCTCCCTCCCAGCTGTACCATCTATACCTCCCTGCTGTACCATCTATACCTCCTTGCTGTACCATCTCTACATCCTGCTGTACCATCTATACCTCCCTGCTGTACCATCTATACCTCCATCCCTGCTGTACCATCTATACCTCCCTCCCTGCTGTACCATCTATACCTCCCTGCTGTACCATCTATACCTCCCTGCTGTACCATCTATACCTCCCTCCCTGCTGTACCATCTATACCTCCCTCCCTGCTGTACCATCTATACCTCCCTCCCTGCTGTACCATCTATACCTCCCTCCCTGCTGTACCATCTATACCTCCCTCCCTGCTGTACCATCTATACCTCCCTGCTGTACTATCTCTACCTCCCTGCTGTACCATCTATACCTCCCTGCTGTACCATCTATACCTCCCTGCTGTACCATTTCTACCTCCCTCCCTGCTGTACCATCTATACCTCCCTGCTGTACCATCTCTACCTCCTTCCCTGCTGTACCATCTATACCTCCCTGCTGTACCATCTCTACCTCCCTGCCCTAACATATATACCTCCCTCCCTGCTGTACCATCTCTACCTCCCTCCCTGCTGTACCATCTATACCTCCCTGCTGTACCATCTCTACCTCCCTGCTGTACCATCTATACCTCCCTGCTGTACCATCTCTACCTCCCTGCTGTACCATCTATACCTCCCTGCTGTACCATCTATACCTCCCTGCTGTACCATCTATACCTCCCTGCTGTACCATCTCTACCTCCCTCCCTGCTGTACCATCTATACCTCCCTGCTGTAGCATCTATACCTCCCAGCTGTACCATCTATACCTCCCAGCTGTACCATCTATACCCTCCCTGCTGTACCATCTATACCTCCTTGCTGTACCATCTCTACATCCTGCTGTACCATCTCTACCTCCCTGCTGTACCATCTATACCTCACTGCTGTACCATCTATACCTCCCTGCTGTACCATCTATACCTCCCTCCCTGCTGTACCATCTATACCTCCCTCCTTGCTGTACCATCTATACCTCCCTCCCTGCTGTACCATCTATACCTCCCTCCCTAATGTACCATCTATACCTCCCTGCTGTACCATCTATACCTCCCTGCTGTACCATCTATACCTCCCTCCCTGCTGTACCATCTATACCTCCCTCCCTGCTGTACAATCTATACCTCCCTGCTGTACTATCTTTACCTCCCTGCTGTACCATCTATACCTCCCTGCTGTACCATCTATACCTCCCTGCTGTACCATTTCTACCTCCCTCCCTGCTGTACCATCTATACCTCCCTGCTGTATCATATATACCTCCCTGCTGTACCATCTCTACCTCCTTCCCTGCTGTACCATCTATACCTCCCTACTGTACCATCTATACCTCCCTGCTGTACCATCTATACCTCCCTGCTGTACCATCTATACCTCCCTGCTGTATCATATATACCTCCCTGCTGTACCACCTATACCTCCCTGCTCTACCATCTATACCTCCCTCCCTGCTGTACCATCTATACCTCCCTGCTGTACCATCTCTACCTCCCTGCTGTACCATCTATACCTCCCTGCTGTACCATCTATACCTCCCTGCTGTACCATCTATACCTCCCTGCTGTACCATCTCTACCTCCCTCCCTGCTGTACCATCTATACCTCCCTGCTGTAGCATCTATACCTCCCAGCTGTACCATCTATACCTCCCAGCTGTACCATATATACCTCCCTGCTGTACCACCTATACCTCCCTGCTCTACCATCTATACCTCCCTCCCTGCTGTACCATCTATACCTCCCTGCTGTACCATCTATACCTCCCTGCTGTTCCATCTATACCTCCCTGCTGTACCATCTCTACCTCCCTCCCTGCTGTACCATCTATACCTCCCTGCTGTACCATCTATACCTCCCAGCTGTACAATCTATACCTCCCTGCTGTACCATCTATACCTCCTTGCTGTACCATCTCTACATCCTGCTGTACCATCTCTACCTCCCTTGCTGTACCATCTATACCTCACTGCTGTACCATCTATACCTCCCTGCTGTACCATCTATACCTCCCTCCCTGCTGTACCATCTATACCTCCCTCCCTGCTGTACCATCTATACCTCCCTCCCTGCTGTACCATCTATACCTCCCTCCCTGCTGTACCATCTATACCTCCCTGCTGTACCATCTATACCTCCCTGCTGTACCATCTAAACCTCCCTCCCTGCTGTACCATCTATACCTCCCTCCCTGCTGTACCATCTATACCTCCCTGCTGTACTATCTCTACCTCCCTGCTGTACCATCTATACCTCCCTGCTGTACCATCTATACCTTCCTGCTGTACCATTTCTACCTCCCTCCCTGCTGTACCATCCATACCTCCCTGCTGTACCATCTCTACCTCCTTCCCTGCTGTACCATCTATACCTCCCTGCTGTACCATCTCTACCTCCCTGCTGTAACATCTATACCTCCCTCCCTGCTGTACCATCTCTACCTCCCTCCCTGCTGTACCATCTATACCTCCCTGCTGTACCATCTATACCTCCCTCCCTGCTGTACCATCTATACCTCCCTGCTGTACCATCTCTACCTCCCTGCTGTACCATCTATACCTCCCTGCTTTACCATCTCTACCTCCCTGCTGTACCATCTATACCTCCCTGCTGTACCATCTATACCTCCCTGCTGTACCATCTATACCTCCCTCCCTGCTGTACCATCTATACCTCCCTGCTGTACCATCTATATCTCCCTGCTGTACCATCTATACCTCCCTGCTGTACAATCTCTACCCCCCTCCCTGCTGTACCATCTATACCTCCCTCCCTGCTGTACCATCTATACCTCCCTGCTGTACAATCTCTACCCCCTCCCTGCTGTACCATCTCTACCTCCCTCCCTGCTGTACCATCTCTACCTCCCTGCCTGCTGTACCATCTATACCTCCCTGCTTTATCATGTATACCTCCCTGCTGTACCACCTAAACCTCCCTGCTGTACCATCTATACCTCCCTCCCTGCTGTACCATCTATACCTCCCTCCCTGCTGTACCATCTATACCTCCCTGCTGTCCCATCTCTACCTCCCTTCTGTACCATCTATACCTCCCTGCTGTACCATCTATACCTCCCTGCTGTACCATCTATACCTCCCTGCTGTACCATCTCTACCTCCCTCCCAGCTGTACCATCTATACCTCCCTGCTGTACCATCTATACCTCCTTGCTGTACCATCTCTACATCCTGCTGTACCATCTCTACCTCCCTGCTGTACCATCTATACCTCCCTGCTGTACCATCTATACCTCCCTGCTTTATCATCTCTACCTCCCTGCTGTACCATCTATACCTCCCTGCTGTACCATCTATACCTCCCTGCTGTACCATCTATACCACCCTGCTGTACCATCTATACCTCCCTGCTGTACCATCTCTACCTCCCTCCCTGCTGTACCATCTATACCTCCCTGCTGTACCATCTATATCTCCCTGCTGTACCATCTATACCTCCCTGCTGTACAATCTCTACCCCCTCCCTGCTGTACCATCTATACCTCCCTCCCTGCTGTACCATCTATACCTCCCTGCTGTACAATCTCTACCCCCCTCCCTGCTGTACCATCTCTACCTCCCTCCCTGCTGTACCATCTCTACCTCCCTGCCTGCTGTACCATCTATACCTCCCTGCTTTATCATGTATACCTCCCTGCTGTACCACCTAAACCTCCCTGCTGTACCATCTATACCTCCCTCCCTGCTGTACCATCTATACCTCCCTCCCTGCTGTACCATCTATACCTCCCTGCTGTCCCATCTCTACCTCCCTTCTGTACCATCTATACCTCCCTGCTGTACCATCTATACCTCCCTGCTGTACCATCTATACCTCCCTGCTGTACCATCTCTACCTCCCTCCCAGCTGTACCATCTATACCTCCCTGCTGTACCATCTATACCTCCTTGCTGTACCATCTCTACATCCTGCTGTACCATCTCTACCTCCCTGCTGTACCATCTATACCTCACTGCTGTACCATCTATACCTCCCTGCTGTACCATCTATACCTCCCTCCCTGCTGTACCATCTATACCTCCCTCCCTGCTGTACCATCTATACCTCCCTGCTGTACTATCTCTACCTCCCTGCTGTACCATCTATACCTCCCTGCTGTACCATCTATACCTCCCTGCTGTACCATTTCTACCTCCCTCCCAGCTCTACCATCTATACCTCCCTGCTGTACCATCTCTACCTCCTTCCCTGCTGTACCATCTATACCTCCCTGCTGTACCATCTCTACCTCCCTGCTGTAACATCTATACCTCCCTCCCTGCTGTACCATCTCTACCTCCCTCCCTGCTGTACCATCTATACCTCCCTGCTGTACCATCTCTACCCCCCTACCTGCTGTACCATCTCTACCTCCCTCCCTGCTGTACCATCTATACCTCCCTGCTGTACCATCTCTACCTCCCTGCTGTACCATCTATACCTCCCTGCTGTACCATCTCTACCTCCCTGCTGTACCATCTATACCTCCCTGCTGTACCATCTATACCTCCCTGCTGTACCATCTATACCTCCCTGCTATATCATCTATACCTCCCTGCTGTACCATCTATACCTCCCTGCTGTACTGTACCATCTATACCTCCCTCCCTGCTGTACCGTCTATACCTCCCTGCTGTACCATCTATACCTCACTGCTGTACCATCTATACCTCCCTGCTGTACCATCTATACCTCCCTCCCTGCTGTACCATCTATACCTCCCTCCTTGCTGTACCATCTATACCTCCCTCCCTGCTGTACCATCTATACCTCCCTCCCTAATGTACCATCTATACCTCCCTGCTGTACCATCTATACCTCCCTGCTGTACCATCTATACCTCCCTCCCTGCTGTACCATCTATACCTCCCTCCCTGCTGTACAATCTATACCTCCCTGCTGTACTATCTTTACCTCCCTGCTGTACCATCTATACCTCCCTGCTGTACCATCTATACCTCCCTGCTGTACCATTTCTACCTCCCTCCCTGCTGTACCATCTATACCTCCCTGCTGTATCATATATACCTCCCTGCTGTACCATCTCTACCTCCTTCCCTGCTGTACCATCTATACCTCCCTACTGTACCATCTATACCTCCCTGCTGTACCATCTATACCTCCCTGCTGTACCATCTATACCTCCCTGCTGTATCATATATACCTCCCTGCTGTACCACCTATACCTCCCTGCTCTACCATCTATACCTCCCTCCCTGCTGTACCATCTATACCTCCCTGCTGTCCCATCTCTACCTCACTTCTGTACCATCTATACCTCCCTGCTGTACCATCTATACCTCCCTGCTGTTCCATCTATACCTCCCTGCTGTACCATCTCTACCTCCCTCCCTGCTGTACCATCTATACCTCCCTGCTGTACCATCTATACCTCCCAGCTGTACAATCTATACTTCCCTGCTGTACCATCTATACCTCCTTGCTGTACCATCTCTACATCCTGCTGTACCATCTCTACCTCCCTTGCTGTACCATCTATACCTCACTGCTGTACCATCTATACCTCCCTGCTGTACCATCTATACCTCCCTCCCTGCTGTACCATCTATACCTCCCTCCCTGCTGTACCATCTATACCTCCCTCCCTGCTGTACCATCTATACCTCCCTCCCTGCTGTACCATCTATACCTCCCTGCTGTACCATCTATACCTCCCTGCTGTACCATCTAAACCTCCCTCCCTGCTGTACCATCTATACCTCCCTCCCTGCTGTACCATCTATACCTCCCTGCTGTACTATCTCTACCTCCCTGCTGTACCATCTATACCTTCCTGCTGTACCATTTCTACCTCCCTCCCTGCTGTACCATCCATACCTCCCTGCTGTACCATCTCTACCTCCTTCCCTGCTGTACCATCTATACCTCCCTGCTGTACCATCTCTACCTCCCTGCTGTAACATCTATACCTCCCTCCCTGCTGTACCATCTCTACCTCCCTCCCTGCTGTACCATCTATACCTCCCTGCTGTACCATCTATACCTCCCTCCCTGCTGTACCATCTATACCTCCCTGCTGTACCATCTCTACCTCCCTGCTGTACCATCTATACCTCCCTGCTTTACCATCTCTACCTCCCTGCTGTACCATCTATACCTCCCTGCTGTACCATCTATACCTCCCTGCTGTACCATCTATACCCCCCAGCTGTACCATCTATACCTCCCTGCTGTACCATCTATACCTCCTTGCTGTACCATCTCTACATCCTGCTGTACCATCTCTACCTCCCTGCTGTACCATCTATACTTCCCTGCTGTAGCATCTCTACCTCACTGCTGTACCATCTATACCTCCCTGCTGTACCATCTATACCTCCCTCCCTGCTGTACCATCTATACCTCCCTCCCTGCTGTACCATCTATACCTCCCTCCCTGCTGTACCATCTATACCTCCCTCCCTTCTGTACCATCTATACCTCCCTGCTGTACCATCTATACCTCCCTCCCTGCTGTACCATCTATACCTCCCTCCCTGCTGTACCATCTATACCTCCCTGCTGTACTATCTCTACCTCCCTGCTGTACCATCTATACCTCCCTGCTGTACCATCTATACCTCCCTGCTGTACCATTTCTACCTCCCTCCCAGCTGTACCATCTATACCTCCCTGCTGTACCATCTCTACCTCCTTCCCTGCTGTACCATCTATACCTCCCTGCTGTACCATCTCTACCTCCCTGCTGTAACATCTATACCTCCCTCCCTGCTGTACCATCTCTACCTCCCTCCCTGCTGTACCATCTCTACCTCCCTCCCTGCTGTACCATCTATACCCCCCTCCCTGCTGTACCATCTCTACCTCCCTCCCTGCTGTACCATCTATACCTCCCTGC
>NW_027014076.1:170204-212704 GCF_036934945.1 Oncorhynchus masou masou
CCTCCCTGTGTCTCCCTCCTCCCCCTCCCTGTGTATCCCTCCTTCCCCTCCCTGTGTCTCCCTCCTCCCCCTCCCTGTGTCTCCCTCCTCCCCCTCCCTGTGTCTCCCTCCTCCCCCTCCCTGTGTCTCCCTCCTCCCCCTCCCTGTTTCTCCCTCCTTCCCCTCCGGCCTCCCCTCCCGGTGTCTCCCTCCTTCCCCTCCACCTTCCCCCTCCCCTCCCTGTGTCTCCCTCCTTCCCCTCCCCTCCCAGTGTCTCCCTCCTTCCCCTCCACCCCCCCCCTCCCCTCCCAGTGTCTCCCCCTTCCCCTCCGGCCCCCCTCCCTGTGTCTCCCCCTTCCCCTCCGGCCCCCCTCCCTGTGTCTCCCCCTTCCCCTCCGGCCCCCGTCCCTGTGTCTCCCTCCTTCCCCTCCGCCCCCCCTCCCTGTGTCTCACCTCCTCCCCCTCCCTGTGTCTCCCTCCTCCCCCTCCCTGTGTCTCCCTCCTCCCCCTCCCTGTGTCTCCCTCCTCCCCCTCCCTGTGTCTCCCTCCTCCCCCTCCCTGTGTCTCCCTCCTCCCCCTCCCTGTGTCTCCCTCTTCCCCCTCCCTGTGTCTCCCTCCTTCCCCTCCGGCCCCCTCCCTGTGTCTCCCTCCTTCCCCTCCGGCCCCCCCCCCTGTGTCTCCCCCTTCCCCTCCGGCCCCCCCCTCCCTGTGTCTCCCCCTTCCCCTCCGGCCCCCCCGTCCCTGTGTCTCCCTCCTTCCCCTCCGCCCCCCTCCCTGTGTCTCACCTCCTCCCCCTCCCTGTGTCTCCCTCCTCCCCCTCCCTGTGTCTCCCTCCTCCCCCTCTCTGTGTCTACCTCCTCCCCCCTCCCTGTGTCTCCCTCCTCCCCCTCTCTGTGTCTACCTCCTCCCCCTCCCTGTCTCCCTCCTCCCCCTCCCTGTGTCTCCCTCCTCCCCCTCCTCCCCCTCCCTGTGTATCCCTCCTCCCCTCCCTGTGTCTCCCTCCTCCCCCTCCCTGTGTCTCCCTCCTCCTCCTCCCCCTCCCTGTGTCTCCCTCCTCCCCCTCCCCGTGTCTCCCTCCTCCCCCCTGTGTCTCCCTCCTCCCCCTCCCTGTGTCTCCCTCCTCCTCCCCCTCCCTGTGTCTCCCTCGTCCTCCTCCCCCTCCCTGTGTCTCCCTGCTCCCCCTCCCTGTGTCGCCCTCCTCCCCCTCCCTGTGTCTCCCTCCTCCCCCTCCCTGTGTCTCCCTCCTCCCTCCCCCTCCCTGTGTCGCCCTCCTCCCCCTCTCTGTGTCTCCCTCCTCCCCCTCCCTGTGTCTCCCTCCTCCCCCTCCCTGTGTCTCCCTCCTCCCCCTCCCTGTGTCGCCCTCCTCCCCCTCTCTGTGTCTCCCTCCTCCCCCTCTCTGTGTCTCCCTCCTCCCCCCTGTGTCTCCCTCCTCCCCCTCCTCCCCCTCCCTGTGTATCCCTCCTCCCCTCCCTGTGTCTCCCTCCTCCCTCCCTGTGTCTCCCTCCTCCCCCCTGTGTCTCCCTCCTCCCCCTCCCTGTGTCTCCCTCCTCCTCCCTGTGTCTCCCTCCTCCCCCTCTCCCTGTGTCTCCCTCCTCCCCCTCCCTGTGTCGCCCTCCTCCCCCTCCCTGTGTCTCCCGCCTCCCCCTCCCTGTGTCTCCCTCCTCCCCCTGTGTCTCCCTCCTCCCCCTCCCTGTGTCTCCCTCCTCCTCCCTGTGTCTCCCTCCCCCTCCCTGTGTCTCCCTCCTCCCCCTCCCTGTGTCTCCCGCCTCCCCCTCCCTGTGTCTCCCTCCTCCTCCCTGTGTCTCCCTCCTCCCCCTCCCTGTGTCTCCCTCCTTCCCCTCCCCCCCCCTCCCTGTGTATCCCTCCTTCCCCTCCGCCCCCCTCTCTGTGTCTCCCTCCTCCCCCCTGTGTCTCCCTCCTCCCCCTCCCTGTGTCTCCCTCTGCCCCCCCCTCCCTGTGTCTCCCTCCTTCCCCTCCGGCCCCCCTCCCTGTGTCTCCCTCCTTCCCCTCCGGCCCCCCTCCCTGTGTCTCCCTCCTCCCCCTCCCTGTGTCTCCCTCCTTCCTCCGGCCCCCCTCCCTGTGTCTCCCTCCTCCCCCTCCCTGTGTCGCCCTCCTCCCCCTCCCTGTGTCGCCCTCCTCCCCCTCCCTGTGTCTCCCTCCTCCCCTCCCTGTGTCTCCCTCCTCCCCTCCCTGTGTCTCCCTCCTCCCCTTCCCTGTGTCTCCCTCCTCCCCCTCCCTGTGTATCCCTCCTTCCCCTCCCTGTGTCTCCCTCCTCCCCCTCCCTGTGTCTCCCTCATCCCCTCCCTGTGTCTCCTTCCCCTCCCCTCCCGGTGTCTCCCTCCTTCCCCTCCACCCCCCCTCCCCTCCCTGTGTCTCCCTCCTTCCCCTCCGGCCCCCCCTCCCTGCGTCTCCCTCATCCCCTCCCTGTGTCTCCTTCCCCTCCCCTCCCGGTGTCTCCCTCCTTCCCCTCCACCCCCCCCCCCTCCCTTTGTCTCCCTCCTTCCCCTCCGCCCCCCTCCCTGTGTCTCCCTCCCCCTTCCTGTGTCTCCCTCCTCCCAGTGTCTCCCCCTTCCCCTCCGGCCCCCCCTCCCTGTGTCTCCCCCTTCCCCTCCGGCCCCCCCTCCCTGTGTCTCCCCCTTCCCCTCCGGCCCCCCGTCCCTGTGTCTCCCTCCTTCCCCTCCGCCCCCCTCCCTGTGTCTCACCTCCTCCCCCTCCCTGTGTCTCCCTCCTCCCCCTCCCTGTGTCTCCCTCCTCCCCCTCCCTGTGTCTCCCTCTTCCCCCTCCCTGTGTCTCCCTCCTTCCCCTCCGGCCCCCCTCCCTGTGTCTCCCTCCTTCCCCTCCGGCCCCCTCCCTGTGTCTCCCTCCTTCCCCTCCGGCCCCCCGTCCCTGTGTCTCCCTCCTTCCCCTCCGCCCCCCTCCCTGTGTCTCACCTCCTCCCCCCCCCTGTGTCTCCCTCCTCCCCCTCCCTGTGTCTCCCTCCTCCACCTCCCTGTGTTTCCCTCCTCCCCCTCCCTGTCTCCCTCCTCCCCTCCCTGTGTCTCCCTCCTCCCCCTCCCTGTGTCTACCTCCTCCCCCCTCCCTGTCTCCCTCCTCCCCCTCCCTGTGTCTCCCTCCTCCCCCTCCCTGTGTCTCCCTCCTCCACCTCTCTGTGTCTACCTCCTCCCCCCTCCCTGTCTCCCTCCTCCCCCTCCCTGTGTCTACCTCCCCTCCCTGTGTTTCCCTCCTCCCCCTCCCTGTCTCCCTCCTCCCCCCCCTGTGTCTCCCTCCTCCCCCTCCCTGTGTCTCCCTCCTCCCCCTCCCTGTGTCTCCCTCCTCCCCCCTCCCTGTGTCTACCTCCCCCTCCCTGTGTTTCCCTCCTCCCCCTTCCTTTGTCTCCCTCCTCCCCGTGTCTCCCTCCTCCCCCCTCTCTGTGTCTCCCTCCTCCCCCTCCCTGTGTCTCCCTCCTCCCCCTCCCTGTGTCTCCCCCCCCCCTCTCTGTGTCTCCCTCCTCCCCCTCCCTGTGTCTCCCTCCTCCCCCCCCTCTCTGTGTCTACCTCCTCCCCCTCCCTGTGTCTCCCTCCTCCCCCCTGTGTCTCCCTCCTCCCCCTCCCTGTGTCTCCCTCCTCCTCCCCCTCCCTGTGTCTCCCTCCTCCCCTCCCTGTGTCTCCCTCCTCCCCCTCCCTGTGTCGCCCTCCTCCCCCTCCCTGTGTCTCCCGCCTCCCCTCCCTGTGTCTCCCTCCTCCCCCTCCCTGTGTCTCCCTCCTTCCCTCCGGCCCCCCTCCCTGTGTCTCCCTCCTCCCCCTCCCTGTGTCTCCCTCCTCCCCCTCCCTGTGTATCCCTCCTTCCCCTCCGGCTCCCCCTCCCTGTGTCTCCCTCCTCCCCCTCCCTGTGTCTCCCTCCTCCCCCTCCCTGTGTCTCCCTCCTTCCCTCCGGCCCCCCCTCCCTGTGTATCCCTCCTTCCCTCCGGCCCCCTCCCTGTGTCTCCCTCCTCCTCCCTCCCTCTGTCTCCCTCCTCCCCCTCCCTGTGTCTCCCTCCTCCCCCTCCCTGCGTCTCCCTCCTTCCCTCCTTCCCCTCCTCCCCCCCTCCCTGTGTCTCCCTCCTTCCCCTCCCCTCCCTGTGTCTCCCTCCTTCCCCTCCACCCCCCTCCCCTCCCTGTGTCTCCCTCCTTCCCCTCCGCCCCCCCCCTCCCTGTGTCTCCCTCCCCCCTTCCTGTGTCTCCCTCCTCCCCCTCCCTGTGTCCCCCTCCTCCCCGTCCCTGTGTCTCCCGCCTCCCCCTCCCTGTGTCTCCCTCCTACCCCTCCCTGTGTCTCCCTCCTTCCCCTCCGGCCCCCCTCCCGGTGTCTCCCTCCTTCCCCTCCGCCCCCCCTCCCTGTATCTCACCTCCTCCCCCTCCCTGTGTCTCCCTCCTACCCCTCCCTGTGTCTCCCTCCTTCCCCTCCGGCCCCCTCCCGGTGTCTCCCTCCTTCCCCTCCGCCCCCCCTCCCCTGTGTCTCACCTCCTCCCCCTCCCTGTGTCTCCCTCCTCCCCCTCCCTGTGTCTCCCTCCTTCCCCTCCGGCCCCCCCTCCCTGTGTATCCCTCCTTCCCCTCCGGCCCCCCTCCCTGTGTCTCCCTCTCCTCCCCCTCCCTGTGTCTCCCTCCTCCCCCTCCCTGTGTATCCCTCCTTCCCCTCCGGCTCCCCCCCTCCCTGTGTCTCCCTCCTCCCCCCCCTGTGTCTCCCTCCTCCCCCTCCCTGTGTCTCCCTCCTTCCCCTCCGGCCCCCTCCCTGTGTATCCCTCCTTCCCCTCCGGCCCCCCCTCCCTGTGTCTCCCTCCTCCCCCTCCCTCTGTCTCCCTCCTCCCCTCCCTGTGTCTCCCTCCTCCCCCCTCCCTGCGTCTCCCTCCTTCCCCTCCTTCCCCTCCTCCCCCCTCCCTGTGTCTCCCTCCTTCCCTCCTTCCCCTCCGCCCCCCCTCCCTGTGTCTCCCTCCCCCTTCCTGTGTCTCCCTCCTCCCCCTCCCTGTGTCCCCCTCCTCCCCGTCCCTGTGTCTCCCGCCTCCCCCTCCCTGTGTCTCCCTCCTACCCCCTCCCTGTGTCTCCCTCCTTCCCCTCCGGCCCCCCTCCCGGTGTCTCCCTCCTTCCCCTCCGCCCCCCTCCCTGTGTCTCACCTCCTCCCCCTCCCTGTGTCTCCCTCCTCCCCTCCCTGTGTCTCCCTCCTCCCCTCCCTGTTTCTCCCTTCTCCCCCTCTCTGTGTCTACCTCCTCCCCCTCCCTGTCTCCCTCCTCCCCCTCCCTGTGTCTCCCTCCTCCCCCTCCCTGTGTCTACCTCCCCCCTCCCTGTGTCTCCCTCCTCCCCTCCCTTTGTCTCCCTCCTCCCCCTCCCTTTGTCTCCCTCCTCCCCCCTCCCTGTGTCTACCTCCCCCCTCCCTGTGTCTCCCTCCTCCCCCTCCCTGTGTCTCCCTCCTCCCCCCTCCCTGTGTCTCCCTCCTTCCCCCTCCGGCCCCCTCCCTGTGTCTCCCTCCTTCCCCTCCCCCTCCCGGTGTCTCCCTCCTTCCCCTCCGCCCCTCCCTGTGTCTCACCTCCTCCCCCTCCCTGTGTCTCCCTCCTCCCCCTCCCTGTGTTTGCCTCCTCCCCCTCCCTGTGTCTCCCTCCTCCCCTCCCTGTTTCTCCCTTCTCCCCCTCTCTGTGTCTACCTCCTCCCCCCTCCCTGTCTCCCTCCTCCCCCTCCCTGTGTCTACCTCCCCCCTCCCTGTGTTTCCCTCCTCCCCCCTCCCTGTGTCTCCCTCCACCCCTCCCTGTGTCTCCCTCCTCCCCCTCCCTGTGTCTCCCTCCTCCCCCTCCCTGTGTCTCCCTCCTCCCCCCTCCCTGTGTCTACCTCCCCCTCCCTGTGTCTCCCTCCTCCCCCTTCCTGTGTCTCCCTCCTCCCCGTGTCTCCCTCCTCCCCCTCCCTGTGTCTCCCTCCTCCCCCTCCCTGTGTCTCCTCCTCCCTTCCCTGTGTCTCCCTCCTCCCCCTCCCTGTGTCTCCCTCCTCCCCCTCCCTGTGTCTCCCTCCCCTGCTATAAACTCTGTAGAGGCAGCAATACTATGTTCACCTCTTCCACACTGACTTTAAAACAGAACTCAAAAGTAGCCTAGTGGTTAGAGCATTGGACAAGTAACTGGAAGGTTGCAAGTTCAAACCCCAGAGCAGACAAGGTACAAATCTGTTGTTCTGCCCCTGAACAGGCAGTCATTGAAAATAAGAATTTGTTCTTAACTGACTTGCCTGGTTAAATAAAGGTAAAAAAAAAGTCTGTAGTTTCTTCAACTTTCCATATAGTTTGCATTTTCAGTTTTTAATTTGTTTAATTTGTGTGTGGGGAGAGGGGGGGAGGGGGGTGTAGGTCATTTGCAATGCTATCAAAATCTTTCTGGAGCTTTTGTCTCTCTCTCTCTCTCCCAACGCCTCTCTCTCTCTCCCAACGCCTCTCTCTCCAAACCCCCCCCCTCTCTCTCTCTCTCTCTCCCTCCCATCTCCTCTCTATCGCTCTCTCTCCCAACTCCTCTCTCTGAACCCCTCTCTCTATCTCTCTCTCTCTCTCTCTCTCTCTCTCTCTCTTTTGAACCCCTCTCTCTACCGCTCTCTCTCTCCCATCTCCTCTCAGTTAATTGTTGTGAACTTTGTTCTTAATTCTCATTCAGGTAGGGTATATCACCAGAGATATAGATAGAGGGGTATATCACCAGAGATATAGATAGAGGGGTATATCAACAGAGAGATATATATAGAGGGGTATATCACCAGAGATATAGATAGAGGGGTATATCACCAGAGATATAGATAGAGGGGTATATCACCAGATATATATAGATAGAGGGGTATATCACCAGAGATATAGATAGAGGGGTATATCAACAGAGAGATATATATAGAGGGGTATATCACCAGAGATATAGATAGAGGGGTATATCACCAGAGATATAGATAGAGGGGTATATCACCAGAGATATAGATAGAGGGGTATATCACTAGAGAGATAGATAGAGGGGTATATCACCAGAGATATAGATAGAGGGGTATATCACCAGAGATATAGATAGAGGGGTATATCACCAGAGATATAGATAGAGGGGTATATCACCAGAGATATAGATAGAGGGGTATATCACCAGAGATATAGATAGAGGGGTATATCACCAGAGATATAGATAGAGGGGTATATCACCAGAGATATATATAGAGGGGTATATCACCAGAGATATAGATAGAGGGGTATATCACCAGAGATATAGATAGAGGGGTATATCACCAGAGAGATATAGATAGAGGGGTATATCACCAGAGATATAGATAGAGGGGTATATCACCAGAGAGATATAGATAGAGGGGTATATCACCAGAGATATAGATAGAGGGGTATATCACTAGAGAGATAGATAGAGGGGTATATCACCAGAGATATAGATAGAGGGGTATATCACCAGAGATATAGATAGAGGGGTATATCACCAGAGATATAGATAGAGGGGTATATCACCAGAGAGATAGATAGAGGGGTATATCACCAGAGAGATATAGATAGAGGGGTATATCACCAGAGAGATATAGATAGAGGGGTATATCACCAGAGATATAGATAGAGGGGTATATCACCAGATATATAGATAGAGGGGTATATCACCAGATATATATAGATAGAGGTGTATATCACCAGAGATATAGATAGAGGGGTATATCACCAGAGATATAGATAGAGCGGTATATCACCAGAGATATAGATAGAGGGGTATATCACCAGAGATATAGATAGAGGGGTATATCACCAGAGATATATATAGAGGGGTATATCACCAGAGATATAGATAGAGGGGTATATCACCAGAGATATAGATAGAGGGGTATATCACCAGAGATATAGATAGAGGGGTATATCACCAGAGATATAGATAGAGGGGTATATCACCAGAGATATAGATAGAGGGGTATATCACCAGAGAGATATAGATAGAGGGGTATATCACCAGAGATATAGATAGAGGGGTATATCACCAGATATATAGATAGAGGGGTATATCACCAGAGATATAGATAGAGGGGTATATCACCAGAGATATAGGTAGAGGGGTATATCACCAGAGAGATAGATAGAGGGGTATATCACCAGAGATATAGATAGAGGGGTATATCACCAGATATATAGATAGAGGGGTATATCACCAGATATATAGATAGAGGGGTATATCACCAGAGATATAGATAGAGGGGTATATCACCAGAGATATAGATAGAGGGGTATATCACCAGAGAGATATAGATAGAGGGGTATATCACCAGAGATATAGATAGAGGGGTATATCACCAGAGATATAGATAGAGGGGTATATCACCAGAGAGATATAGATAGAGGGGTATATCACCAGATATATAGATAGAGGGGTATATCACCAGAGATATAGATAGAGGGGTATATCACCAGATATATATAGATAGAGGGGTATATCACCAGAGATATAGATAGAGGGGTATATCACCAGATATATAGATAGAGGGGTATATCACCAGAGATATAGATAGAGGGGTATATCACCAGAGATATAGATAGAGGGGTATATCACCAGAGATATAGATAGAGGGGTATATCACCAGAGATATAGATAGAGGGGTATATCACCAGAGATATAGATAGAGGGGTATATCACCAGAGATATAGATAGAGGGGTATATCACCAGATATATATAGATAGAGGGGTATATCACCAGAGATATAGATAGAGGGGTATATCACCAGAGATATAGATAGAGGGCTATCACCAGATATATATAGATAGAGGGGTATATCACCAGAGATATAGATAGAGGGGTATATCACCAGAGAGATATAGATAGAGGGGTATATCACCAGATATATATAGATAGAGGGGTATATCACCAGAGATATAGATAGAGGGGTATATCACCAGATATATATAGATAGAGGGGTATATCACCAGAGATATAGATAGAGGGGTATATCACCAGAGATATAGATAGAGGGGTATATCACCAGAGATATAGATAGAGGGGTATATCACCAGATATATATAGATAGAGGGGTATATCACCAGAGATATAGATAGAGGGGTATATCACCAGAGATATAGATAGAGGGCTATCACCAGATATATATAGATAGAGGGGTATATCACCAGAGATATAGATAGAGGGGTATATCACCAGAGAGATATAGATAGAGGGGTATATCACCAGATATATATAGATAGAGGGGTATATCACCAGAGATATAGATAGTGTCATGTCTTGTTATGTCTGTTCCTGTCCTTTCTCTTCACTCTGTCTCTCTCTGCTGGTCTTTTTAGGTTACCTTCTCTGTCTCTCATTCTTCAGCTGTTCTACATCCCTCCTAACTAGCTCATTCACTCTTTCCCACCTGTTCTCTCTTCCCCCTCTGATTAGGTCTCTATTTCTCTCTCTGTTCCTGCTACTTTCAGTGTCTGATTCTTGTTTGTGTTTTTGATGCCAGAAGCAAGCTGTCGTCCCGTTTGCTTCCACCTTGTCCTATCCTGTCGGAGTCTGCCTGGCAGGTGCATCCTGCATTATACTAACGTTCTTTTTGTTCCATTGACTACGTTGGAAGAGGATTTATGCCATTCCTGTTTTTCATTAAAGAACTCTGTTTTCTGTTAAAACCGCTTTTGGGTCTTCACTCAAGTACATAACAGAAGAATCAGACCAAGAATGGACCCAGCGGCTCCGGACCCTTTTCACTCCACCGTCGAGATCCAGGGAGCGATGCTAGGCAGACACGAGGAGGAATTGTCTGCTGCTCGACATGCCGTTGAGACCCTGGCCGTCCAAGTCTCCGACCTCACAAGACAGGTTCACCAACTCCACCTCGATCCACCGCCCACTTCCAGGGTTTCCGAGTCTCCGGAGCCCAGGATCAACAACCCGCCGTGTTACTCTGGGGAGCCCACTGAGTGCCGCTCATTCCTCACTCAGTGTGATGTGGTGTTCTCTCTCCAGCCCAACACTTACTCCAGGAGCGCAGCCCGCACGCCTACGTCATTTCTCTCCTTACCGGACGGGCGCGTGAGTGGGGCACGGCAATCTGGGAGGCGAGGGCTGAGTGTATTAACCAGTATCAGGACTTTAAGGAGGAGATGATACGGGTTTTTGACCGTTCTGTTTTTGGGGAGGAGGCTTCCAGGGCCCTGTCTTCCCTATGTCAGGGGAATCGGTCCATAACGGATTATTCTATTGAGTTTCGCACTCTCGCTGCCTCTAGTGACTGGAACGAGCCGGCTTTGCTCGCTCGTTTTCTGGAGGGTCTCCTTGTCGAGGTTAAGGATGAGATCCTCTCCCGGGAGGTTCCTTCCAGTCTGGACTCCTTAATAGCTCTCGCTATTCGCATAGAGCGACGGTTTGATCTTCGTCGCCGAGCTCGTGGAAAGGAGCTCGCGTTCTCCGTTGCTCCCCTCTCCACATCACTGCCACCTGCCGCATCACTGCCACCCTCCTCCGCCGGCTCGGATGCTGAGCCTATGCAGCTGGGGGTATCCGCATCTCGGCCAAGGAGAAGGAACGGAGAATCACCAATCGCCTCTGTCTCTACTGCGGCTCCGCTGGTCATTTTGTCACCTCATGTCCAGTAAAAGCCAGAGCTCATCAGTAAGAGGAGGGCTACTGGTGAGCGCAACTACTCAGGCCTCTCCTTCTGGATCACGCACTACCTTTCGGGTCCATCTCCGCTGGCCCGGTTCATCTGCTTCCTGCAGTGCCTTGATAGACTCTGGGGCGGAGGGCTGTTTTATGGACGAGACCTGGGCTCGGGAACATGACATTCCTCTCAGACAGTTAGGGAGCCCACGGCCTTGTTCGCTTTAGATGGTAGTTCTCTCCCCAAGATTCAGCGTGAGACGCTGCCTTTAACCCTCACTGTCTCTGGTAATCATAGCGAAACCATTTCTTTTTTAATTTTTCGTTCACCTTTTACACCTGTTGTTTTGGGTCATCCCTGGCTAGTGCGCCATAACCCTTCTATTAATTGGTCTAGTAATACTATCCTATCCTGGAATGTTTCTTGTCATGTGACCTGTTTAATGTCTGCTATCCCTCCTGTTTCCTCTGTCTCTTCTTCACAGGAGGAGCCTGGCGATTTGACAGGGGTGCCGGAGGAGTATCACGATCTGCGCACGGTGTTCAGTCGTTCCAAGGCCACTTCTCTCCCTCCACACCGGTCGTATGACTGTAGTATTGATCTCCTTCCGGGAACTACTCCCCCGGGGTAGATTATACTCTCTGTCGGCTCCCGAACGTAAGGCTCTCGAGGATTATTTGTCTGTATCGCTCGACGCCGGTACCATAGTCTCCTCCTCCTCTCCCGCCGGAGCGGGGTTTTTTTTGTTCAGAAGAAGGACGGGTCCCTGCGCCCATGCGTGGATTATCGAGGGCTGAATGACATAACAGTTAAGAATCGTTATCCGCTTCCTCTTATGTCTTCAGCCTTCGAGATCCTGCAGGGAGCCAGGTTTTTCACCAAATTGGACCTTCGTAACGCCTACCATCTCGTGCGCATCAGGGAGGGGGACGAGTGGAAGACGGCGTTTAACACTCCGTTAGGGCACTTTGAATACCGGGTTCTTCCTTTTGGCCTCGTTAACGCTCCAGCTGTCTTTCAGGCACTAGTTAACGACGTCCTGAGAGACATGCTGAACATTTTTGTTTTCGTTTACATGGACGATATCCTGATTTTTTCACCGTCTCTCTCGATTCATGTTCAGCACGTGCGACGCGTCCTCCAGCGCCTTTTGGAGAACTGTCTTTATGTGAAGGCTGAGAAGTGCATTTTTCATGCCGCCTCTGTCCCTTTTCTCGGTTCCGTTATTTCCGCTGAGGGCATTAAGATGGATCCCGCTAAGGTCCAGGCTGTCATTGATTGGCCCGTTCCTAAGTCACGCGTCGAGCTGCAGCGCTTTCTGGGCTTCGCTAATTTCTATCGTCGTTTCATCCGTAATTTCGGTCAGGTGGCAGCTCCCCTCACAGCCCTTACTTCTGTTAAGACGTGCTTTAAGTGGTCCGTTTCCGCCCAGGGAGCTTTTGATCTTCTTAAGAATCGTTTTACATCCGCTCCTATTCTTGTTACACCTGACATCTCTAGACAGTTTGTTGTTGAGGTTGACGCGTCAGAGGTGGGCGTGGGAGCCATTCTTTCTCAGCGCTCTCTCTGACGGCAAGGTCCATCCTTGCGCGTTTTCTCTCATCGCTTATCGCCGTCAGAACGTAACTATGATGTTGGTAATCGCGAACTGCTCGCCATCCGCTTAGCCCTAGGCGAATGGCGACAGTGGTTGGAGGGGGCGACCGTTCCTTTTGTCGTTTGGACTGACCATAGGAACCTTGAGTACATCCGTTCAGCCAAACGACTTAATGCGCGTCAGGCTCGTTGGGCTCTGTTTTTCGCTCGTTTCGAGTTTGTTATTTCTTATCGTCCGGGCTCAAAAACACCAAGCCTGATGCTTTATCTCGTCTCTTCAGTTCTTCTGAGGTCTCCTCCGACCCCGAGGGGATTCTCCCTGAGGGGCGTGTTGTCGGGTTGACTGTCTGGGGAATTGAGAGGCAGGTAAAGCAAGCACTCGCTCACACTCCGTCGCCGCGAGCTTGTCCTAGGAACCTTCTGTTCGTTCCCGTTCCTTCTCGTCCGGCCGTTCTTCAGTGGGCCCACTCTGCCAAGTTAGCCGGCCACCCCGGCGTTCGGGGTACGCTCGCTTCCATTCGCCAGCGTTTCTGGTGGCCCACTCGGGAACGTGACGCGCGTCGATTTGTCGCCGCTTGTTCGGTCTGCGCGCAGACTAAATCTGGGAACTCTCCTCCTGCCGGCCGTCTCAGACCGCTTCCCATTCCCTCTCGACCGTGGTCTCACATCGCTTTAGATTTTATCACCGGACTGCCTTCATCAGCGGGGAAGACAGTTATTCTTACGGTTGTCGATAGATTCTCTAAGGCGGCTCATTTCATTCCTCTCGCTAAGCTCCCTTCTGCTAAGGAGACGGCTCAGATCATTATCGAGAATGTTTTTCGAATTCATGGCCTTCCGTCTGACGTCGTTTCCGACAGAGGCCCGCAGTTCACGTCTCAATTTTGGAGGGAGTTTTGCCGTTTGATTGGGGCTTCCGTCAGTCTCTCGTCCGGCTTTCATCCCCAGTCTAACGGTCAAGCCGAACGGGCCAATCAGACTGTTGGTCGCATTTTACGCAGTCTTTCTTTTCGTAACCCTGCGTCTTGGTCAGAACAGCTCCCCTGGGCAGAGTACGCCCACAACTCGCTTCCCTCGTCTGCTACCGGTCTATCTCCTTTTCAGAGTAGCCTCGGGTACCAGCCTCCGCTGTTCTCATCTCAGCTCGCCGAGTCCTGCGACCCTCCGCTCAGGCTTTTGTCCAGCGTTGCGAGCGCACCTGGAAGGGGGGTCAGGTCGGCACTTTGCCGTAATAGGGCGCAGACTGTGAGGGCCGCTAATAAGCGTAGGACCAAGAGTCCTAGATATTGTTGCGGTCAGAGAGTATGGCTCTCCACTCAGAACCTTCCCCTTAAGACAGCTTCTCGCAAGTTGGCCCCGCGGTTCATTGGTCCGTTCCGTATTTCTCAGGTCATTAATCCTGTCGCAGTGCGACTTCTTCTCCCGCGCTATCTTCGTCGCGTTCACCCGGTCTTCCATGTCTCCTGTGTTAAGCCCGTTCTTCGCGCCCCGCTCGTCCCTCCCCCCCCATCCTTGTCGAGGGCGCACCCATCTACAGGGTTCGTAAGATTTTGGACATGCGCCCTCGGGGCCGTGGTCATCAGTACCTAGTGGATTGGGAGGGGTACGGTCCTGAGGAGAGGAGTTGGGTTCCCTCTCGGGACGTGCTGGACCGTTCGCTGATCGATGATTTCCTCCGTTGCCGCCAGGTTTCCTCCTCGAGTGCGCCAGGAGGCGCTCGGTGAGTGGGGGGTACTGTCATGTCTTGTTATGTCTGTTCCTGTCCTTTCTCTTCACTCTGTCTCTCTCTGCTGGTCTTTTTAGGTTACCTTCTCTGTCTCTCATTCTTCAGCTGTTCTACATCTCCCCTAACTAGCTCATTCACTCTTTCCCACCTGTTCTCTCTTCCCCCTCTGATTAGGTCTCTATTTCTCTCTCTGTTCCTGCTACTTTCAGTGTCTGATTCTTGTTTGTGTTTTTGATGCCAGAAGCAAGCTGTCGTCCCGTTTGCTTCCACCTTGTCCTATCCTGTCGGAGTCTGCCTGGCAGGTGCATCCTGCATTATACTAACGTTCTTTTTGTTCCATTGACTACGTTGGAAGAGGATTTATGCCATTCCTGTTTTTCATTAAAGAACTCTGTTTTCTGTTAAAACCGCTTTTGGGTCTTCACTCAAGTACATAACAGATAGAGGGGTATATCACCAGAGATATAGATAGAGGGGTATATCACCAGAGATATAGATAGAGGGGTATATCACCAGAGAGATATAGATAGAGGGGTATATCACCAGAGAGATATAGATAGAGGGGTAAAACACCAGCACTTTGACCCTCTACTACTGTACTCTAACGACTACTGTACTCTAACCCTCTAACTACTACTGTACTCTAATTACTACTGTACTCTAACTACTACTGTACTCTAACCCTCTAACTACTACTGTACTCTAACTACTACTGTACTCTAACTACTACTGAACTCTAACCCTCTAACTACTACTGTACTCTAACCCTCTATCTACTACTGTACTCTAACCCTCTAACTACTACTGTACTCTAACCCTCTATCTACTACTGTACTCTAACCCTCTAACTACTACTGTACTCTAACCCTCTATCTACTACTGTACTCTAACCCTCTAACTACTACTGTACTCGAACCCTCTATCTACTACTGTACTCTAACTACTACTGTACTCTAACCCTCTAACTACTACTGTACTCGAACCCTCTAACTACTACTGTACTCTAACCCTCTAACTACTACTGTACTCTAACTACTACTGTACTCTACCTACTACTGTACTCTAACCCTCTATCTACTACTGTACTCTAACCCTCTATCTACTACTGTACTCTAACCCTCTATCTACTACTGTACTCTAACCCTCTAACTACTACTGTACTCTAACTACTACTAACTACTCTACTGTACTCTAACTACTACTGTACTCTAACTACTACTGAACTCTAACCCTCTAACTACTACTGTACTCTAACCCTCTAACTACTACTGTACTCTAACTACTACTAACTACTCTACTGTACTCTAACTACTACTGTACTCTAACTACTACTAACTACTCTACTGTACTCTAACTACTACTGTACTCTAACCCTCTAACTACTACTGTACTCTAACCCTCTATCTACTACTGTACTCTAACTACTACTGTACTCTAACCCTCTATCTACTACTGTACTCTATCTACTACTGTACTCAAACCCTCTAACTACTACTGTACTCTAACCCTCTAAATACTACTGTACTCTAACCCTCTAACTACGACTGTACTCAAACTACGACTGCACTCTAACCCTCTAACTACTACTGTACTCTAACCCTCTAACCACTACTGTACTCTAACTACTACTGTACTCTATCTACTACTGTACTCTAACCCTCTATCTACTACTGTACTCTAACCCTCTATCTACTACTGTACTCTAACCCTCTATCTACTACTGTACTCTAACCCTCTATCTACTACTGTACTCTAACTACTACTGTACTCTATCTACTACTGTACTCTAACCCTCTATCTACTACTGTACTCTAACCCTCTAACTACTACTGTACTCTAACCCTCTAACTACTACTGTACTCTAACCCTCTATCTACTACTGTACTCTAACCCTCTATCTACTACTGTACTCTAACCCTCTATCTACTACTGTACTCTAACCCTCTAACTACTACTGTACTCTAACTACTACTGTACTCTAACCCTCTATCTACTACTGTACTCTAACTACTACTGTATTCTAACTACTACTGTACTCTAACTACTACTGTACTCTGAATACTACTGTATTCTATCTACTACTGTACTCTAACTACTACTGTATTCTAACTACTACTGTACTCTAACTACGACTGTATTCTAACTACTACTGTACTCTAACTACTACTGTACTCTAACTACTACTGTACTCTGACTACTACTGTACTCTGACTACTACTGTACTCTAACTACTACTGTACTCTGACTACTACTGTACTCTGACTACTACTGTACTCTGACTACTACTGTATTCTAACTACTACTGTATTCTAACTACTACTGTACTCTGACTACTACTGTACTCTAACTACTACTGTACTCTGACTACTACTGTATTCTAACTACTACTGTACTCTGACTACTACTGTACTCTAACTACTACTGTACTCTGACTACTACTGTATTCTAACTACTACTGTACTCTAACTACTACTGTACTCTAACTACTACTGTACTCTGACTACTACTGTACTCTAACTACTACTGTACTCTGACTACTACTGTATTCTAACTACTACTGTACTCTAACTATTACAGCTCAGACTGGACTGTCGGTCTCTCTCTCCGACCCGGATATAGACAAACACACACACACACAGAGAAACACAGACGGAAACAGGCACACACACACAAACACAAACAGTGCACACAGACACACACACGCATGCACGCACACACACGCACGCAGGCAGGCACACACACACACACACACACACACACACACACACACACACACACACACACACACACACACACACACACACACACAGTTCCACTCCTACTCTCTTCACACCCACCACAACAATGGAACCACATCAGATATGAACTGTGTCCTGTTGTTATCGGCTAACATTATAATACAAACCTCTCTCTCTCTCTTTCTCTTTCTCTCTCTCTCTCTCTCTCTCTCTCTCTGTCTCTCCTCTCTCTCTCTCTCCCTCTCAATTCAATTCAATTCAAGGGGCTTTATTGGCATGGGAAACATATGTTAACATTGCCAAAGCAAGTAAGGTATATAATATATAAAGTGAAATAAACAATAAAAATTAACAGTAGACATCACACATACAGAAGTTTCAAAACAATAAAGACATTACAAATGTCATATTATATATATATACAGTGTTTTTACAATGTGCAAATGGTAAAGGACACAAGATAAAATAAATAAGCATAGATATGTGTTGTATTTACAATGGTGCGTGTTCTTCACTGGTTGCCCTTTTCTCGTGGCAACAGGTCACAAATCTTGCTGCTCTGATGGCACACTGTGGAATTTCACCCAGTAGATATGGGAGTTTTTCAAAATTGGATTTGTTTTCGAATTCTTTGTGGATCTGTGTAATCTGAGGGAAATATGTCTCTCTAATATGGTCATACATTGGGCAGGAGGTTAGGAAGTGCAGCTCAGTTTCCACCTCATTTTGTGGGCAGTGAGCACATAGCCTGTCTTCCCTTGAGAGCCATGTCTGCCTACGGCGGCCTTTCTCAATAGCAAGGCTATGCTCGCTGAGTCTGTACATAGTCAAAGCTTTCCTTAATTTTGGGTCAGTCACAGTGGTCAGGTATTCTGCCGCTGTGTACTCTCTGTGTAGGGCCAAATAGCATTCTAGTTTGCTCTGTTTTTTTGTTAATTCTTTCCAATGTGTCAAGTAATTATCTTTTTGTTTTCTCATGATTTGGTTGGGTCTAATTGTGCTGCTGTCATGGGGCTCTGTAGGGTGTGTTTGTGAACAGAGCCCCAGGACCAGCTTGCTTAGGGACTCTTCTCCAGGTTCATCTCTCTGTAGGTGATGGCTTTGTTGTGGAAGGTTTGGGAATCGCTTCCTTTTAGGTGGTTATAGAATTTAACTGCTCTTTTCTGGATTTTGATAATTAGTGGGTATCGGCCTAATTCTGCTCTGCATGCATTATTTGGTGTTCTACGTTGTACACTGAGGATATTTTTGCAGAATTCTGCGTGCAGAGTCTCAATTTGGTGTTTGTCCCATTTTGTGAAGTCTTGGTTGGTGAGCGGACCCCAGACCTCACAACCATAAAGGGCAATGGGCTCTATGACTGATTCAAGTATTTTTAGCCAAATCCTAATTGGTATGTTGAAATTTATGTTCCTTTTGATGGCATAGAATGCCCTTCTTGCCTTGTCTCTCAGATCGTTCACAGCTTTGTGGAAGTTACCTGTGGAGCTGATGTTTAGGCCAAGGTATGTATAGTTTTTTGTGTGCTCTAGGGCAACAGTGTCTAGATGGAATTTGTATTTGTGGTCCTGGTGACTGGACCTTTTTTGTCTGGTGACTGGTGACTGGACCTCTCTCTGTCTCTCTCTCTCTCTCTCTCTCTCTCTCTCTCTCTCTCTCTCTCTCTGTGTCTCTCCTCTCTCTCTCTCTCTGTGTCTCTCTCTCTCTCTCTCTCTCTCTCTCTCTCTCTATCTCTCTCCTCTCTCTCTCTCTCTCTCTCTCTCTCTCTCTCTCTCTCTCTCTCTCTCTCTCTCTCTCCTCTCTCTCCTCTCTCTCTCTCTCTCTCTCTCTCTCTCTCTCTCTCTTTCTGTCTCACTCTCTTTCTGTCTTACTCTCTCTCTCTCTCTCTGTCTCTCTCTCCCCCTCCCTCTCTCCGCCAGCAGACACAATGGGGGACGCTGAGGCCCCAAAGATAATCTGACGTGTGTGTGAGAGCAATGTGTGTGTGTGTGTGTGTGTGTGTGTGTGTGTGTGTGTGTGTGTGTGTGTGTGTGTGTGTGTGTGTGTGTGTGTGTGTGTGTGTGTGGCATTGATCTCAGTGTGCAGCCCAGGCTTAACTTTATGCTGAGTAACTCTGACCCATATCCGACCTGCTGAGTGTGTGCTTGTGCATGTGTGTGTGTGTATTAATGTGTGTGTGTGTTTATGTATGATTGTGTGTGTGTGTTTGTATATACAGTTGAAGTTGGAAGTTTACATACACCTTAGCCAAATACATTTAAACTCAATTTTTCAATATTTCTGACATCATTGATCTTTGTCCCCATGTGCTGTTGCAAACCGTAGTCTGGTTTTTTGATGGCGGTTTTGGAGCAGTGGCTTCTTCCTTGCTGAGCGGCCTTTCAGGTTATGTCGATATAGGACTCGTTTTACTGTGGATATAGATACTTTTGTACCTGTTTCCTCCAGCATCTTCACAAGGTCCTTCGCTGTTGTTCTTGATTTGCCCTTTTCGCACCAAAGTACGTACATCTCTAGGAGACAGAGCTTCCTACGCGGTATGACGGCTGCGTGGTGAACGTGGTACCTTCAGGGGTTTGGAAATTGCTCCCAAGGATGAACCAGACTTGTGGAGGTCTTCAAATTTTTTTGGGGGGGGAGGTCTTGGCTGATTTCTTTTGTTTTTCCAATGATGAAGGTAGGCCTTAAAATACATCCACATGTACAAATTAACTCAAATTAAAAATAAAAATTAACTCAATTCGTCAGAAGCGTATAAAGCCATGACATCATTTTCTGAAATTTTCCAAGCTGTTTAAATGCATGAAGTCAACTTAGTGTATATAAACTTCTGACCCACTGGAATTGTGATACAGTGAATTATAAGTGAAATAATCTGTCTGTAAACAATTGTTGGAAGAATGACTTGTGTCATGCACAAAGTAGATGTCCTAACTGACTTGCCAAAACTCTAGTTTGTTAACAAGAAATTTGTGTAGTGGTTGAAAAACAAGTTTTAATGACTCCAACCTAAATGTATTTAAACTTCCTATTTCAACTGTATGGAATCAAATACAAATCTTAGAATCAACTATTAAAGACGACCAGAACACACTGGATTCCAGAACACACTGGATTCCAGAACACACTGGATTCCAGAACACACTGGATTCTCCAATTACATTGAATGAACTACAGGACAAAATACAAAACCTCCAACCCAAAAAGGCCTGTGGTGTTCATGGTATCCACAATGAAATGATCAAATATATACAGAGTTCAAGTTCCAATTGGCTATACTAAAACTCTTTAACATCATCCTTAGCTCTGGCATCTTCCCCAATATTTGGAACCAAGGACTGATCAGCCCAATTCACACAAGTGGAGACAAATCTGAACACAAGACATTTGTGGAGTGGTTGAAAAACGAGTTTTAATGACTCCAACCTAAATGTATGTAAACTTCCGACTTCAAGTGTGTGTGTGTGTGTGTGTGCGTGTGTGTGTGTGTGTGTGTGTGTGTGTGTGTGTGTGTGTGTGTGTGTGTGTGTGTGTGTGTGTACACTATAAAACCCCACCTTAGCCTGCAGTCTCTCATCGGCCATCTGCTCGACGCGATCAGAGAAGGTGGTGTTCACCTGGTTGCCCTGGCAACACGTGTTTCACATCCTCCCGGAAACTTCTGTGCCTGAACTCTGACTGGGACAGCAGCACACACTGTAACACACACACACTGTAACACACACACACTGTAACACACACACACACACACACACACACACACACACACACACACACACTGTAACACACACACACACACACACACACACACACACTGTAACACACACACACACACACTGTAACACACACACACACACACACACACACACACACACACACACACACACTGTAACACACACACACACACACACTGTAACACACACACACACACTGTAACACACACACACACACACACACACACACACACACACACACACACACACACACACACACACACACACACACACTGTAACACACACACACACACACACACACACACACACACACACACTGTAACACACACACACACACACTGTAACACACACACACACACTGTAACACACACACACACACACACACACACACACACACACTGTAACACACACACACACACACACACACACACACACACACACACACACACACACACACACTGTAACACACACACTGTAACACACACACACACACACTGTAACACACACACACACACACACACTGTAACACACACACACACACACACACTGTAACACACACACACACACACACACACACACACACACACACACACACACACACACACTGTAACACACACACACACACACACACACACTGTAACACACAAACACACACACACACACACACACTCACACACACACACACACACACACACACACACACACACACACACACACTGTAACACACACACACACACACACACACACACACTGTAACACACACACACACACACACACACACACACACACACACACACACACACACACACACACACACACACACACACACACTGTAACACACACACTGTAACACACACACACACACACACTGTAACACACACACACACACACACTGTAACACACACACACACACACACTGTAACACACACACACACACACACACACACACACTGTAACACACACACACACACACACACACACTGTAACACACAAACACACACACACACACACACACTCACACACACACACACACACACACACACACACACACACACACTGTAACACACACACACACACACACACACACACTGGGACAGCAGCGAGTTGTCCTCCGAGAGACAGGCAGGATCTGGGGCACCAACACACTGTAACACACACAAACACACACACACTGTAACACAAACATTCACACACACACACACACACACACTCCTACTGGGGAGTTGATCTGTCTACAGCACCTCCTACTGGAGAGTTGATGTATCTACAGCACCTCCTACTGGAGAGATGATGTATCTACAGCACCTCCTACTGGAGAGATGATCTATCTACAGCACCTCATACTGGAGAGTTGATCTATCTACAGCACCTCATACTGGAGAGATGATCTATCTACAGCACCTCATACTGGAGAGATGATGTATCTACATTACAGCACCTCCTACTGGAGAGATGATCTATCTACAGCACCTCATACTGGAGAGATGATGTATCTACATTACAGCACCTCATACTGGAGAGATGATCTGTCTACAGCACCTCCTACTGGAGAGAAGATGTATCTACAGCATCTCCTACTGGAGAGATGATCTGTCTACAGCACCTCCTACTGGAGAGTTGATGTATCTACAGCACCTCCTACTGGAGAGATGATGTATCTACAGCACCTCCTACTGGAGAGTTGATCTGTCTACAGCACCTCCTACTGGAGAGATGATCTATCTACAGCACCTCCTACTGGAGAGATGATCTATCTACAGCACCTCCTACTGGAGAGTTGATCTATCTACAGCACCTCCTACTGGAGAGTTGATCTATCTACAGCACCTCCTACTGGAGAGATGATCTATCTACAGCACCTCCTACTGGAGAGTTGATCTATCTACAGCACCTCCTACTGGAGAGTTGATCTATCTACAGCACCTCCTACTGGAGAGATGATCTGTCTACAGCACCTCCTACTGGAGAGATGATGTATCTACAGCACCTCCTACTGGAGAGTTGATGTATCTACAGCACCTCCTACTGGAGAGATGATCTATCTACATTACAGCACCTCCTACTGGAGAGTTGATCTATCTACAGCACCTCCTACTGGAGAGTTGATCTATCTACAGCACCTCCTACTGGAGAGATGATGTATCTACAGCACCTCCTACTGGAGAGATGATCTATCTACAGCACCTCCTACTGGAGAGATGATCTATCTACAGCACCTCCTACTGGAGAGATGATGTATCTACAGCACCTCCTACTGGAGAGATGATCTATCTACAGCACCTCCTACTGGAGAGATAATCTATCTACAGCACCTCCTACTGGAGAGATGATCTATCTACAGCACCTCCTACTGGAGAGATGATGTATCTACAGCACCTCCTACTGGAGAGATGATGTATCTACAGCACCTCCTACTGGAGAGATGATCTGTCTACAGCACCTCATTACTGGAGAGATGATCTATCTACAGCACCTCCTACTGGAGAGTTGATCTGTCTACAGCACCTCCTACTGGAGAGATGATCTGTCTACAGCACCTCCTACTGGAGAGATGATCTGTCTACAGCACCTCCTACTGGAGAGATGATCTATCTACAGCACCTCCTACTGGAGAGATGATGTATCTACATTACAGCACCTCCTACTGGAGAGATGATGTATCTACAGCACCTCCTACTGGAGAGATGATGTATCTACAGCACCTCATACTGGAGAGATGATGTATCTACAGCACCTCCTACTGGAGAGATGATCTATCTACAGCACCTCCTACTGGAGAGTTGATCTATCTACAGCACCTCCTACTGGAGAGATGATGTATCTACAGCACCTCCTACTGGAGAGTTCATCTGTCTACAGCACCTCCAACTGGAGAGTTCATCTGTCTACAGCACCTCCAACTGGAGAGTTCATCTGTCTACAGCACCTTCTACTGGAGAGTTGATCTATGTACATTACAGCACCTCCTACTGGAGCGTTGCTCTATCTACATTACAGCACCTCCTACTGGAGAGATGATGTATCTACAGCACCTCCTACTGGAGAGTTGATGTATCTACATTACAGCACCTCCTACTGGAGAGATGATCTATCTACAGCACCTCCTACTGGAGAGTTGATCTGTCTATAGCACCTCCTATTGGAGAGATGATGTATCTAAAGCACCTCCTACTGGAGAGATGATCTATCTACAGCACCTCCTACTGGAGAGTTGATCTTTCTACAGCACCTCCTACTGGAGAGTTGATCTATGTACATTACAGCACCTCCTACTGGAGCGTTGATCTATCTACATTACAGCACCTCCTACTGGAGAGTTGATCTATCTACATTACAGCACCTCCTACTGGAGAGTTGATCTATCTATATTACAGCACCCCCTACTGGAGAGATGATCTATCTACAGCACCTCCTACTGGAGAGTTGATCTGTCTACAGCACCTCCTACTGGAGAGTTGATCTGTCTACAGCACTTCCTACTGGAGAGATGATGTATCTACAGCACCTCCTACTGGAGAGATGATCTATCTACAGCACCTCCTACTGGAGAGATGATCTATCTACAGCACCTCCTACTGGAGAGATGATGTATCTACATTACAGCACCTCCTACTGGAGAGATGATCTATCTACAGCACCTCCTACTGGAGAGATGATGTATCTACAGCACCTCCTACTGGAGAGTTGATCTGTCTACAGCACCTCCTACTGGAGAGATGATCTATCTACAGCACCTCCTACTGGAGAGTTGATGTATCTACAGCACCTCCCACTGGAGAGATGATGTATCCACAGCACCTCCTACTGGAGAGTTGATCTATCTACAGCACCTCCTACTGGAGAGATGATCTGTCTACAGCACCTCCTACTGGAGAGATGATCTATCTACAGCACCTCATACTGGAGAGATGATGTATCTACATTACAGCACCTCCTACTGGAGAGATGATGTATCTACAGCACCTCCTACTGGAGAGTTGATGTATCTACAGCACCTCCTACTGGAGAGATGATGTATCTACAGCACCTCCTACTGGAGAGATGATCTATCTACAGCACCTCCTACTGGAGAGATGATCTATCTACAGCACCTCCTACTGGAGAGATGATGTATCTACAGCACCTCCTACTGGAGAGTTGATCTGTCTACAGCACCTCCTACTGGAGAGATGATCTATCTACAGCACCTCCTACTGGAGAGTTCATCTGTCTACAGCACCTCCAACTGGAGAGTTGATCTATCTACAGCACCTTCTACTGGAGAGTTGATCTATGTACATTACAGCACTTCCTACTGGAGCGTTGCTCTATCTACATTACAGCACCTCCTACTGGAGAGATGATGTATCTACAGCACCTCCTACTGGAGAGATGATCTATCTACAGCACCTCCTACTGGTGAGTTGATCTGTCTACAGCACCTCCTACTGGAGAGATGATGTATCTACAGCACCTACTACTGGAGAGTTGATCTATCTACAGCACCTCCTACTGGAGAGTTGATGTATCTACAGCACCTCCTACTGGAGAGATGATCTATCTACAGCACCTCCTACTGGAGAGATGATCTATCTACAGCACCTCCTACTGGAGAGTTGATGTATCTACAGCACCTCCTACTGGAGAGTTGATCTGTCTACAGCACCTCCTACTGGAGAGTTGATCTGTCTACAGCACCTCCTACTGGAGAGATGATCTATGTACATTACAGCACCTCCTACTGGAGCGTTGCTCTATCTACATTACAGCACCTCCTACTGGAGAGATGATGTATCTACAGCACCTCCTACTGGAGAGATGATCTATCTACAGCACCTCCTACTGGAGAGATGATCTATCTACAGCACCTCCTACTGGAGAGATGATCTATCTACAGCATTTACATCAACAGCTATTGCTTCACTTCAATCCACAATTCAACTAAAATTAGACATCACAAATTGGCCCAGGAGATGAGAGGAGAGATGATGATAGGGGAGGAGATGAGGGGATGAGAGAGGAGGAGATGAGAGAGGAGGAGATGAGGGATGGAGAAGAGGAGAGAGGTGGAGGAGAGAGGAGTGTCGTCGTCGGAGAGGAGGAGATGAGAGGAGAGGAGAGGAGAGAGGAGAGGTTTCTGTAACTATAAGGTAATAATATAAAGTGGGTGTGTTGTAGATAACCTGCACAGGTTGTCAGAGAGGAGGGAGGAGGAGAGAGGAGGAGGAGAGGAGAGGAGAGGAGAGGAGAGGAGAGGAGAGGAGAGGAGGGAGGAGGAGAGGAGAGGAGAGAGGAGAGGAGAGGAGAGGGAGAGGGAGGGAGGAGGAGAGGAGAGGAGGAGGAGGAGAGGAGGGAGAGGAGAGGAGGAGGGAGGGAGGGAGGGAGGAGGAGGAGGAGAGGAGAGGAGAGGAGAGGGAGAGGGAGGAGGGGAGGAGGAGGAGGAGAGGAGAGGAGAGGAGAGGAGAGGAGGGAGGAGGAGGGAGAGGAGAGGAGAGGGAGAGGAGAGGAGAGGAGGAGGAGAGGAGAGGAGAGGAGGGAGAGGAGGAGGAGAGGAGAGGAGGGAGAGGAGGGAGGAGGAGAGGAGAGGAGGAGGAGAGGAGAGGAGAGGAGGGAGGAGGAGAGGAGAGGAGGGAGGGAGGAGGAGAGGAGAGGAGAGGAGAGGAGAGGAGAGGAGAGGAGGAGGAGAGGAGGAGAGGAGAGGAGGGAGGAGGAGGAGAGGAGAGGAGGGAGGGAGGAGAGGAGAGGAGGAGGGAGAGGAGAGGAGAGGAGATGAGAGGAGAGGAGAGGAGAGGAGAGGAGAGGAGAGGAGGAGCGGGGTGACATGGGAGAACTGGTTAAACATCAGGACGGGCTGCAGCATTCTGGATGAGGTCTCGTTCTCTTCCTCAAACCGTCCCTCAGACAGCCCCAGGGCAAGACAGGGACGAATGTCAGGTGGTTGCCAGGGTAACTGTTTTGCATGGCAGGGGTTGGTCCTGTCATGGGTGACATGGGAGAACTGGATGAGTACTCGTTCTCTTCCTCAAACCGTCCCTCAAACACAGTGGTGGGTCGTCAGGGCCAGCAAGGCCTTCTCTGCCTCAATCAGAAAATATATTTTTTTTAAATATTTTTTCCCACAAATATATATTAAATTATTCCCCAGAGTAAGAGTTATACTCTTCATTTCATAGCGTTCCTCTTGGTTGCACTGCTTCCAGTCCCAGGTTGAGATTTGGAGGGCTGGGCTTTATGTTAGATATTTTATCCAATCATATGCAGCCATCATGTGTTGCCAGGGGTCTAAAATCTGCCCTCGGGCCTTCCGAATCAACAGTGCGGGCGCTTGTAGCTTAAAGTGAATGGAAATTAAAATTTAGTGTCAACCAATCAGCTTTAGAGTTGGCTATTGTACGCCTGCTGGCTGGCTCCAGTGTTACACAGGCACGTCTTTTGATTGGATTACCAATATTGAGAGGCAGGTCCTTATATGGGCAGGTCTCAGAACTAGGAAACTGAAATTGATCAACTAATTAATTTGCGTACTACTAAGCCCCACAATGGCGGAAGGAGGAGAAGATATCGATTTGGTCGAGGATATAATTATAACGCCATTCTCAAGACAAACTCTTCAAGAAAAGTTAGACATTGTCAGGAGAGGTAGACGCCGACGCTACAAAGACAGGCTCCGAGAAGCACTGCAAACTGTACTGCTGGGAATGCCTATTATTTGCAAGTGATCGATTTGGTGTTTGGAGCCACACTGGCTTTGCAAACCTGAGTTGTCTAACCAAGGCAGCAACGAAGTACGGCTGGGCACTTACAAACAATGGTGCTTTTGAAAACTTTTGGGGACACCCGAGTGGATCTACAGCTCAACGAACAAGCGCTCAGGGCAACAGAGCTGCACAATGAAAAGGTATTGTACTCTTCCCCTGCAATTCTCTGAATAAAAATGTCAATTTCAAGGTGACGCAACGCCTGGTTATACTGCGTTTCTGTCTGAATGTATAGTGTCTAGAGCCATGGCATCATAATGATGGTAATAAGAGGTGGATTAATTCGGGTGGGACTGTAGGACTTCACTGAAGGCCCAGGCCCCAGAACCACGGCACGCTACTCCTCAAACAGCCCCAGGGCAAGACAGGAGGAGAGGAGAGGAGGAGCGGGGTGACATGGGAGAACTGGTTAAAGACGGGCTGCAGCATTCTGGATGAGGTCTCGTTCTCTTCCTCAAACCGTCCCTCAAACAGCCTCAGGGCAAGACAGGGACGAATGTCAGGTGGTTGCCAGGGTAACTGTTTTGCATGGCAGGGGTTGGTCCTGTCATAGCTTCATAACCCAGAGAGACAGGGAAGGTGTGTGTGTGTGGTGTGTGTGTGTGTGTGTGTGTGCGTGTGTGCGTGTGTGTGGAGGATGTTGTATCAGTCACATTCGAGCAGTGTTTCCCAAACTTGGCATGGAAGCAGATGAGGACATGTGGAGGGCGGAGTCAGACACTTAGATTAGGATGTGACTCCTCCCACCCAGGGAGAGTCCTTCTAACGCAGACACTTAGATTAGGATGTGACTCCTCCCACCCAGGGAGAGTCCTTCTAACGTGTGACTCCTCCCACCCAGGAAGTGTCCTTCTAACGCAGACACTTAGATTAGGATGTGACTCCTCCCACCCAGGGACAGTCCTTCTAACGCAGACACTTAGATTAGGATGTGACTCCTCCCACCCAGGGAGAGTCCTTCTAACGCAGACACTTAGATTAGGATGTGACTCCTCCCACCCAGGGAGAGTCCTTCTAATGCAGACACTTAGATTAGGATGTGACTCCTCCCACCCAGGGACAGTCCTTCTAACGCAGACACTTAGATTAGGATGTGACTCCTCCCACACAGGGACAGTCCTTCTAACGCAGACACTTAGATTAGGATGTGACTCCTCCCACCCAAGAAGAGTCCTAACGCAGACACTTAGATTAGGATGTGACTCCTCCCACCCAGGGACAGTCCTTCTAACGCAGACACTTAGATTAGGATGTGACTCCTCCCACCCAGGGGCAGTCCTTCTAACGCAGACACTTAGATTAGGATGTGACTCCTCCCACCCAGGGAGAGTCCTTCTAACGCAGACACTTAGATTAGGATGTGACTCCTCCCACCCAGGGAGAGTCCTTCTAACGTGTGACTCCTCCCACCCAGGGACAGTCCTTCTAACGCAGACACTTAGATTAGGATGTGACTCCTCCCACCCAGGGAGAGTCCTTCTAACGCAGACACTTAGATTAGGATGTGACTCCTCCCACCCAGGGACAGTCCTAACGCAGACACTTAGATTAGTATGTGACTCCTCCCACCCAGGGAGAGTCCTTCTAACGCAGACACTTAGATTAGGATGTGACTCCTCCCACCCAGGGAGAGTCCTTCTAACGCAGACACTTAGATTAGGATGTGACTCCTCCCACCCAGGGAGAGTCCGACTAACGCAGACACTTAGATTAGGATGTGACTCCTCCCACCCAGGGAGAGTCCTTCTAACGCAGACACTTAGATTAGGATGTGACTCCTCCCACCCAGGGAGAGTCCGACTAACGCAGACACTTAGATTAGGATGTGACTCCTCCCACCCAGGGAGAGTCCGACTAACGCAGACACTTAGATTAGGATGTGACTCCTCCCACCCAGGGAGAGTCCGACTAACGCAGACACTTAGATTAGGATGTGACTCCTCCCACCCAGGGACAGTCCTTCTAACGCAGACACTTAGATTAGGATGTGACTCCTCCCACCCAGGGAGAGTCCTTCTAACGCAGACACTTAGATTAGGATGTGACTCCTCCCACCCAGGGAGAGTCCGACTAACGCAGACACTTAGATTAGGATGTGACTCCTCCCACCCAGGGACAGTCCTTCTAACGCAGACACTTAGATTAGGATGTGACTCCTCCCACCCAGGGAGAGTCCGACTAACGCAGACACTTAGATTAGGATGTGACTCCTCCCACCCAGGGAGAGTCCTTCTAACGCAGACACTTAGATTAGGATGTGACTCCTCCCACCCAGGGAGAGTCCTTCTAACGCAGACACTTAGATTAGGATGTGACTCCTCCCACCCAGGGACAGTCCTTCTAACGTGTGACTCCTCCCACCCAGGGAGAGTCCTTCTAACGCAGACACTTAGATTAGGATGTGACTCCTCCCACCCAGGGAGAGTCCTTCTAACACAGACACTTAGATTAGGATGTGACTCCTCCCACCCAGGGAGAGTCCTTCTAACGCAGACACTTAGATTAGGATGTGACTCCTCCCACCCAGGGAGAGTCCTTCTAACGCAGACACTTAGATTAGGATGTGACTCCTCCCACCCAGGGACAGTCCTTCTAACGTGTGACTCCTCCCACCCAGGGAGAGTCCTTCTAACGTGTGACTCCTCCCACCCAGGGAGAGTCCTTCTAACGCAGACACTTAGATTAGGATGTGACTCCTCCCACCCAGGGAGAGTCCTTCTAACGCCGACACTTAGATTAGGATGTGACTCCTCCCACCCAGGGAGAGTCCTTCTAACGTGTGACTCCTCCCACCCAGGGACAGTCCTTCTTCAGTCCTTTCAGATATTTCCTTATTTGTTCGTATTGAAAAAATATATGCAGCTTTGAATGCTTTTATGTGTGGTACGATTTCTAGTTAGCCCACTGCAGATCTGGATAAACAAATTCACCTTCCACTATGACTGGGACAGACTGGTGGATAGAGGGCAGGATAGACAGAATGGTGGATAGAGGGACAGAATGGTGGATAGAGGGACAGAATGGTGGATAGAGGGCAGGACAGACAGACTGGTGGATAGAGGGCAGGATAGACAGAATGGTGGATAGAGGGACAGACTGGTGGATAGAGGGACAGAATGGTGGATAGAGGGACAGAATGGTGGATAGAGGGACAGAATGGTGGATAGAGAGCAGGATAGACAGACTGGTGGATAGAGGGACAGACTGGTGGATAGAGGGACAGACTGGTGGATAGAGGGACAGAATGGTGGATAGAGGGACAGAATGGTGGATAGAGGGACAGACTGGTGGATAGAGGGACAGACTGGTGGATAGAGGGACAGACTGGTGGATAGAGGGACAGAATGGTGGATAGAGGGACAGACTGGTGGATAGAGGGACAGACTGGTGGATAGAGAGCAGGATAGACAGACTGGTGGATAGAGGGACAGACTGGTGGATAGAGGGACAGACTGGTGGATAGAGGGACAGACTGGTGGATAGAGGGACAGAATGGTGGATAGAGGGACAGAATGGTGGATAGAGGGACATACTGGTGGATAGAGGGCAGGATAGACAGAATGGTGGATAGAGGGACAGAATGGTGGATAGAGGCACAGAATGGTGGATAGAGGGCAGGATAGACAGACTGGTGGATAGAGGGACAGACTGGCGGATAGAGGGACAGACTGGTGGATAGAGGGACAGACTGGTGGATAGAGGGACAAAATGGTGGATAGAGGGACAGAATGGTGGATAGAGGGACAGGATAGACAGACTGGTGGATAGAGGGACAGACTGGTGGTTGGAGGGACAGACTGGTGGATAGAGGGACAGACTGGTGGATAGAGGGACAGACTGGTGGATAGAGGGCAGGATAGACAGACTGGTGGATAGAGGGACAGACTGGTGGATAGAGGGACAGACTGGTAGATAGAGGGCAGGATAGACAGACTGGTGGATAGAGGGACAGACTGGTAGATAGAGGGCAGGATAGACAGACTGGTGGATAGAGGGACAGACTGGTGGATAGAGGGACAGACTGGTAGATAGAGGGCAGGATAGACAGACTGGTGGATAGAGGGACAGACTGGTAGATAGAGGGCAGGATAGACAGACTGGTGGATAGAGGGACAGACTGGTGGATAGAGGGACAGACTGGTGGATAGAGGGACAGACTGGTAGATAGAGGGCAGGATAGACAGACTGGTGGATAGAGGGACAGACTGGTGGATAGAGGGACAGACTGGTAGATAGAGGGCAGGATAGACAGACTGGTGGATAGAGGGACAGACTGGTGGATAGAGGGACAGACTGGTAGATAGAGGGCAGGATAGACAGACTGGTGGATAGAGGACAGACTGGTAGATAGAGGGCAGGATAGACAGACTGGTGGATAGAGGGACAGACTGGTGGATAGAGGGACAGACTGGTGGATAGAGGGACAGACTGGTAGATAGAGGGCAGGATAGACAGACTGGTGGATAGAGGGACAGACTGGTGGATAGAGGGACAGACTGGTAGATAGAGGGCAGGATAGACAGACTGGTGGATAGAGGGACAGACTGGTGGATAGAGGGACAGACTGGTAGATAGAGGGCAGGATAGACAGACTGGTGGATAGAGGACAGACTGGTAGATAGAGGGCAGGATAGACAGACTGGTGGATAGAGGGACAGACTGGTGGATAGAGGGACAGACTGGTGGATAGAGGGACAGACTGGTAGATAGAGGGCAGGATAGACAGACTGGTGGATAGAGGGAAAGACTGGTGGATAGAGGGACAGACTGGTAGATAGAGGGCAGGATAGACAGACTGGTGGATAGAGGGACAGACTGGTGGATAGAGGGACAGACTGGTAGATAGAGGGCAGGATAGACAGACTGGTGGATAGAGGGACAGACTGGTAGATAGAGGGCAGGATAGACAGACTGGTGGATAGAGGGACAGACTGGTGGATAGAGGGACAGACTGGTAGATAGAGGGCAGGATAGACAGACTGGTGGATAGAGGGACAGACTGGTGGATAGAGGGACAGTCTGGTGGATAGAGGGACAGACTGGTAGATAGAGGGCAGGATAGACAGACTGGTGGATAGAGGGACAGACTGGTGGATAGAGGGACAGACTGGTGGATAGAGGGCAGGATAGACAGACTGGTGGATAGAGGGACACACTGGTGGATAGAGGGCAGGATAGACAGACTGGTGGATAGAGGGCAGGATAGACAGACTGGTGGATAGAGGGCAGGATAGACAGACTGGTGGATAGAGGGACAGACTGGTGGATAGAGGGCAGGATAGACAGACTGGTAGATAGAGGGACAGACTGGTAGATAGAGGGCAGGATAGACAGACTGGTAGATAGAGGGACAGACTGGTAGATAGAGGGCAGGATAGACAGACTGGTAGATAGAGGGACAGACTGGTAGATAGAGGGCAGGATAGACAGACTGGTAGATAGAGGGACAGACTGGTAGATAGAGGGCAGGATAGACAGACTGGTAGATAGAGGGACAGACTGGTAGATAGAGGGCAGGATAGACAGACTGGTAGATAGAGGGACAGACTGGTAGATAGAGGGCAGGATAGACAGACTGGTAGATAGAGGGACAGACTGGTAGATAGAGGGCAGGATAGACAGACTGGTAGATAGAGGGACAGACTGGTAGATAGAGGGCAGGATAGACAGACTGGTAGATAGAGGGACAGACTGGTAGATAGAGGGCAGGATAGACAGACTGGTAGATAGAGGGACAGACTGGTAGATAGAGGGCAGGATAGACAGACTGGTAGATAGAGGGACAGACTGGTGGATAGAGGGACAGACTGGTAGATAGAGGGCAGGATAGACAGACTGGTGGATAGAGGGCAGGATAGACAGACTGGTAGATAGAGGGACAGACTGGTAGATAGAGGGCAGGATAGACAGACTGGTAGATAGAGGGACAGACTGGTAGATAGAGGGCAGGATAGACAGACTGGTAGATAGAGGGACAGACTGGTAGATAGAGGGCAGGATAGACAGACTGGTAGATAGAGGGACAGACTGGTAGATAGAGGGCAGGATAGACAGACTGGTAGATAGAGGGACAGACTGGTAGATAGAGGGCAGGATAGACAGACTGGTAGATAGAGGGACAGACTGGTGGATAGAGGGACAGACTGGTAGATAGAGGGCAGGATAGACAGACTGGTGGATAGAGGGACAGACTGGTAGATAGAGGGCAGGATAGACAGACTGGTGGATAGAGGGACAGACTGGTGGATAGAGGGACAGAATGGTAGATAGAGGGCAGGATAGACAGACTGGTGGATAGAGGGACAGACTGGTGGATAGAGGGACAGACTGGTAGATAGAGGGCAGGATAGACAGACTGGTGGATAGAGGGACAGACTGGTGGATAGAGGGACAGACTGGTGGATAGAGGGACAGACTGGTAGATAGAGGGCAGGATAGACAGACTGGTGGATAGAGGGACAGACTGGTGGATAGAGGGACAGACTGGTAGATAGAGGGCAGGATAGACAGACTGGTGGATAGAGGGACAGACTGGTGGATAGAGGGACAGACTGGTAGATAGAGGGCAGGATAGAGCAGACTGGTGGATAGAGGGACAGACTGGTAGATAGAGGGCAGGATAGACAGACTGGTGGATAGAGGGACAGACTGGTGGATAGAGGGACAGACTGGTGGATAGAGGGACAGACTGGTAGATAGAGGGCAGGATAGACAGACTGGTGGATAGAGGGACAGACTGGTGGATAGAGGGACAGACTGGTAGATAGAGGGCAGGATAGACAGACTGGTGGATAGAGGGACAGACTGGTGGATAGAGGGACAGACTGGTAGATAGAGGGCAGGATAGACAGACTGGTGGATAGAGGGACAGACTGGTAGATAGAGGGCAGGATAGACAGACTGGTGGATAGAGGGACAGACTGGTGGATAGAGGGACAGACTGGTGGATAGAGGGACAGACTGGTAGATAGAGGGCAGGATAGACAGACTGGTGGATAGAGGGACAGACTGGTGGATAGAGGGACAGACTGGTAGATAGAGGGCAGGATAGACAGACTGGTGGATAGAGGGACAGACTGGTGGATAGAGGGACAGACTGGTAGATAGAGGGCAGGATAGACAGACTGGTGGATAGAGGGACAGACTGGTAGATAGAGGGCAGGATAGACAGACTGGTGGATAGAGGGACAGACTGGTGGATAGAGGGACAGACTGGTAGATAGAGGGCAGGATAGACAGACTGGTGGATAGAGGGACAGACTGGTGGATAGAGGGACAGACTGGTGGATAGAGGGACAGACTGGTAGATAGAGAGGGCAGGATAGACAGACTGGTGGATAGAGGGACAGACTGGTAGATAGAGGGCAGGATAGACAGACTGGTGGATAGAGGGACAGACTGGTGGATAGAGGGACAGACTGGTAGATAGAGGGCAGGATAGACAGACTGGTGGATAGAGGGACAGACTGGTGGATAGAGGGACAGACTGGTGGATAGAGGGACAGACTGGTAGATAGAGGGCAGGATAGACAGACTGGTGGATAGAGGGACAGACTGGTGGATAGAGGGAGGGACAGACTGGTGGATAGAGGGACAGACTGGTGGATAGAGGGCAGGATAGACAGACTGGTGGATAGAGGGACAGACTGGTGGATAGAGGGCAGGATAGACAGACTGGTGGATAGAGGGCAGGATAGACAGACTGGTGGATAGAGGGCAGGATAGACAGACTGGTGGATAGAGGGACAGACTGGTGGATAGAGGGACAGACTGGTGGATAGAGGGCAGGATAGACAGACTGGTAGATAGAGGGACAGACTGGTAGATAGAGGGCAGGATAGACAGACTGGTAGATAGAGGGACAGACTGGTAGATAGAGGGCAGGATAGACAGACTGGTAGATAGAGGGACAGACTGGTAGATAGAGGGCAGGATAGACAGACTGGTAGATAGAGGGACAGACTGGTAGATAGAGGGCAGGATAGACAGACTGGTAGATAGAGGGACAGACTGGTAGATAGAGGGCAGGATAGACAGACTGGTAGATAGAGGGACAGACTGGTAGATAGAGGGCACTGGATAGGATAGACAGACTGGTGGATAGAGGGACAGACTGGTGGATAGAGGGACAGACTGGTAGATAGAGGGCAGGATAGACAGACTGGTGGATAGAGGGACAGACTGGTGGATAGAGGGACAGACTGGTAGATAGAGGGCAGGATAGACAGACTGGTGGATAGAGGGACAGACTGGTGGATAGAGGGACAGACTGGTGGATAGAGGGACAGACTGGTAGATAGAGGGCAGGATAGACAGACTGGTGGATAGAGGGACAGACTGGTAGATAGAGGGCAGGATAGACAGACTGGTGGATAGAGGGACAGACTGGTGGATAGAGGGACAGACTGGTATAGATAGACAGACTGGCAGGATAGACAGACTGGTGGATAGAGGGACAGACTGGTGGATAGAGGGACAGACTGGTGGATAGAGGGACAGACTGGTAGATAGAGGGCAGGATAGACAGACTGGTGGATAGAGGGACAGACTGGTGGATAGAGGGACAGACTGGTGGATAGAGGGACAGACTGGTGGATAGAGGGCAGGATAGACAGACTGGTGGATAGAGGGACAGACTGGTGGATAGAGGGCAGGATAGACAGACTGGTGGATAGAGGGCAGGATAGACAGACTGGTGGATAGAGGGACAGACTGGTGGATAGAGGGACAGACTGGTGGATAGAGGGACAGACTGGTAGATAGAGGGCAGGATAGACAGACTGGTGGATAGAGGGACAGACTGGTGGATAGAGGGACAGACTGGTAGATAGAGGGCAGGATAGACAGACTGGTGGATAGAGGGACAGACTGGTGGATAGAGGGACAGACTGGTAGATAGAGGGCAGGATAGACAGACTGGTGGATAGAGGGACAGACTGGTGGATAGAGGGACAGACTGGTGGATAGAGGGACAGACTGGTAGATAGAGGGCAGGATAGACAGACTGGTGGATAGAGGGACAGACTGGTAGATAGAGGGCAGGATAGACAGACTGGTGGATAGAGGGACAGACTGGTGGATAGAGGGACAGACTGGTAGATAGAGGGCAGGATAGACAGACTGGTGGATAGAGGGACAGACTGGTGGATAGAGGGACAGACTGGTGGATAGAGGGACAGACTGGTAGATAGAGGGCAGGATAGACAGACTGGTGGATAGAGGGACAGACTGGTGGATAGAGGGACAGACTGGTGGATAGAGGGACAGACTGGTGGATAGAGGGCAGGATAGACAGACTGGTGGATAGAGGGACAGACTGGTGGATAGAGGGCAGGATAGACAGACTGGTGGATAGAGGGCAGGATAGACAGACTGGTGGATAGAGGGCAGGATAGACAGACTGGTGGATAGAGGGACAGACTGGTGGATAGAGGGACAGACTGGTGGATAGAGGGCAGGATAGACAGACTGGTAGATAGAGGGACAGACTGGTAGATAGAGGGCAGGATAGACAGACTGGTAGATAGAGGGACAGACTGGTAGATAGAGGGCAGGATAGACAGACTGGTAGATAGAGGGACAGACCGGTAGATAGAGGGCAGGATAGACAGACTGGTAGATAGAGGGACAGACTGGTAGATAGAGGGCAGGATAGACAGACTGGTAGATAGAGGGACAGACTGGTAGATAGAGGGCAGGATAGACAGACTGGTAGATAGAGGGACAGACTGGTAGATAGAGGGCAGGATAGACAGACTGGTGGATAGAGGGACAGACTGGTGGATAGAGGGACAGACTGGTAGATAGAGGGCAGGATAGACAGACTGGTGGATAGAGGGACAGACTGGTGGATAGAGGGACAGACTGGTAGATAGAGGGCAGGATAGACAGACTGGTGGATAGAGGGACAGACTGGTAGATAGAGGGCAGGATAGACAGACTGGTGGATAGAGGGACAGACTGGTGGATAGAGGGACAGACTGGTAGATAGAGGGCAGGATAGACAGACTGGTGGATAGAGGGACAGACTGGTGGATAGAGGGACAGACTGGTGGATAGAGGGACAGACTGGTAGATAGAGGGCAGGATAGACAGACTGGTGGATAGAGGGACAGACTGGTAGATAGAGGGCAGGATAGACAGACTGGTGGATAGAGGGACAGACTGGTGGATAGAGGGACAGACTGGTGGATAGAGGGACAGACTGGTAGATAGAGGGCAGGATAGACAGACTGGTGGATAGAGGGACAGACTGGTGGATAGAGGGACAGACTGGTGGATAGAGGGACAGACTGGTGGATAGAGGGACAGGATAGACAGACTGGTGGATAGAGGGACAGACTGGTGGATAGACTGGTGGATAGCAGGATAGACAGACTGGTGGATAGAGGGCAGGATAGACAGACTGGTGGATAGAGGGACAGACTGGTGGATAGAGGGACAGACTGGTGGATAGAGGGCAGGATAGACAGACTGGTAGATAGAGGGACAGACTGGTAGATAGAGGGCAGGATAGACAGACTGGTAGATAGAGGGACAGACTGGTAGATAGAGGGCAGGATAGACAGACTGGTAGATAGAGGGACAGACTGGTAGATAGAGGGCAGGATAGACAGACTGGTAGATAGAGGGACAGACTGGTAGATAGAGGGCAGGATAGACAGACTGGTAGATAGAGGGACAGACTGGTAGAAAGAGGGCAGGATAGACAGACTGGTAGATAGAGGGACAGACTGGTAGATAGAGGGCAGGATAGACAGACTGGTAGATAGAGGGACAGACTGGTAGATAGAGGGCAGGATAGACAGACTGGTAGATAGAGGGACAGACTGGTAGATAGACAGACTGGTGGGGGGACAGGATAGACAGACTGGTAGATAGAGGGACAGACTGGTGGATAGAGGGACAGACTGGTAGATAGAGGGCATGATAGACAGACTGGTGGATAGAGGGACAGACTGGTGGATAGAGGGACAGACTGGTAGATAGAGGGCAGGATAGACAGACTGGTGGATAGAGGGACAGACTGGTGGATAGAGGGACAGACTGGTAGATAGAGGGCAGGATAGACAGACTGGTAGATAGAGGGACAGACTGGTGGATAGAGGGACAGACTGGTAGATAGAGGGCAGGATAGACAGACTGGTGGATAGAGGGACAGACTGGTGGATAGAGGGACAGACTGGTAGATAGAGGGCAGGATAGACAGACTGGTGGATAGAGGGACAGACTGGTAGATAGAGGGCAGGATAGACAGACTGGTAGATAGAGGGACAGACTGGTGGATAGAGGGACAGACTGGTGGATAGAGGGACAGACTGGTAGATAGAGGGCAGGATAGACAGACTGGTGGATAGAGGGACAGACTGGTGGATAGAGGGACAGACTGGTAGATAGAGGGCAGGATAGACAGACTGGTGGATAGAGGGACAGACTGGTGGATAGAGGGACAGACTGGTAGATAGAGGGCAGGATAGACAGACTGGTGGATAGAGGGACAGACTGGTAGATAGAGGGCAGGATAGACAGACTGGTGGATAGAGGGACAGACTGGTGGATAGAGGGACAGACTGGTGGATAGATGGTGGGACAGACTGGTAGATAGAGGGCAGGATAGACAGACTGGTGGATAGAGGGACAGACTGGTGGATAGAGGGACAGACTGGTAGATAGAGGGCAGGATAGACAGACTGGTGGATAGAGGGACAGACTGGTGGATAGAGGGACAGACTGGTAGATAGAGGGCAGGATAGACAGACTGGTGGATAGAGGGACAGACTGGTAGATAGAGGGCAGGATAGACAGACTGGTGGATAGAGGGACAGACTGGTGGATAGAGGGACAGACTGGTGGATAGAGGGACAGACTGGTAGATAGAGGGCAGGATAGACAGACTGGTGGATAGAGGGACAGACTGGTGGATAGAGGGACAGACTGGTAGATAGAGGGCAGGATAGACAGACTGGTGGATAGAGGGAAAGACTGGTGGATAGAGGGCAGGATAGACAGACTGGTGGATAGAGGGACAGACTGGTGGATAGAGGGACAGACTGGTAGATAGAGGGCAGGATAGACAGACTGGTGGATAGAGGGACAGACTGGTAGATAGAGGGCAGGATAGACAGACTGGTGGATAGAGGGACAGACTGGTAGATAGAGGGCAGGATAGACAGACTGGTGGATAGAGGGACAGACTGGTGGATAGAGGGACAGACTGGTAGATAGAGGGACAGACTGGTGGATAGAGGGACAGACTGGTAGATAGAGGGCAGGATAGACAGACTGGTGGATAGAGGGACAGACTGGTGGATAGAGGGACAGACTGGTAGATAGAGGGGATAGGATAGACAGACTGGTGGATAGAGGGACAGACTGGTGGATAGAGGGACAGACTGGTGGATAGAGGGACAGACTGGTAGATAGAGGGCAGGATAGACAGACTGGTGGATAGAGGGACAGACTGGTAGATAGAGGGCAGGATAGACAGACTGGTGGATAGAGGGGACAGACTGGTGGATAGAGGGACAGACTGGTAGATAGAGGGCAGGATAGACAGACTGGTGGATAGAGGGACAGACTGGTGGATAGAGGGACAGACTGGTGGATAGAGGGACAGACTGGTAGATAGAGGGCAGGATAGACAGACTGGTGGATAGAGGGACAGACTGGTGGATAGAGGGACAGACTGGTGGATAGAGGGCAGGATAGACAGACTGGTGGATAGAGGGACAGACTGGTGGATAGAGGGCAGGATAGACAGACTGGTGGATAGAGGGACAGACTGGTGGATAGAGGGACAGACTGGTGGATAGAGGGCAGGATAGACAGACTGGTAGATAGAGGGACAGACTGGTAGATAGAGGGCAGGATAGACAGACTGGTAGATAGAGGGACAGACTGGTAGATAGAGGGCAGGATAGACAGACTGGTAGATAGAGGGACAGACTGGTAGATAGAGGGCAGGATAGACAGACTGGTAGATAGAGGGACAGACTGGTAGATAGAGGGCAGGATAGACAGACTGGTAGATAGAGGGACAGACTGGTAGATAGAGGGCAGGATAGACAGACTGGTAGATAGAGGGACAGACTGGTGGATAGAGGGACAGACTGGTAGATAGAGGGCAGGATAGACAGACTGGTAGATAGAGGGACAGACTGGTGGATAGAGGGACAGACTGGTAGATAGAGGGCAGGATAGACAGACTGGTAGATAGAGGGACAGACTGGTGGATAGAGGGACAGACTGGTAGATAGAGGGCAGGATAGACAGACTGGTAGATAGAGGGACAGACTGGTGGATAGAGGGACAGACTGGTGGATAGAGGGACAGACTGGTGGATAGAGGGACAGACTGGTAGATAGAGGGCAGGATAGACAGACTGGTAGATAGAGGGACAGACTGGTGGATAGAGGGACAGACTGGTGGATAGAGGGCAGGATAGACAGACTGGTAGATAGAGGGACAGACTGGTGGATAGAGGGACAGACTGGTGGATAGAGGGACAGACTGGTGGATAGAGGGACAGACTGGTGGTCTGTATTGACCTGTTGAATAGGAAAAGTCAGCTGGGGGAAGAACCCCCCCCCCTAAAACCCACCTTGATATAGGAGAGATGTGTGGAAGCAGATGAGGACATGAGGACAGGATGGAAGAACATAAACCCGCCTTGATATAGGAGAGATGTGTGGAAGCAGATGAGGACAGGATGGAAGAACGTATAACCAGGGGAAAAACACACAACCCAAAACCAAAAATATATTTAAAAACGTAGACGACCCTCCTCTATTTTATAGTAGTGCGGGCTACAATGCAATACGGGCCCACATTTTCTGGATTTAAAATTATTTTTTTTAACCTCCATAAATCACTAGGGGCAGCCCCCATTGATTTGAACCTGTAGTGGGGTGCTCCCATAGCGGGTACGGAGGCCTGGATCCCCCCCTATAACATATAAAAAAATAATTTTGAAAATATGGGCCTGGTAACCCGTTCAATCACCAGGCTAGCTGTTGTACAATTATTATAGTGTGTCTATTTTTTATAGATTAGTCCCTGGTTTCGTCAAACGTGCTTATGCGGAACGTTTTGAGATGAGACGTGATTTCAGTCCGGACGAATATTCACAGCGCCCCAATAAACATGGCTGACATTCCAAGTGATGCGCCACAGCGTGAGTTTATTTTAAGTTTATTATAACAAAACACGCCCGTCTCCAGACACCACGTTTATTATATGTGTTTTTAGCCTCTTATAATGTTAGTTGTTAATTGTTTGTGAATGTTAAGTTTGTTGTCGTTGTTAATGAAGAATAGTTTGTCTGAAAGTTAGCTGGTTAGCATAGCTGCCTGTCAAATAGTCAAATACTCACCGCACTTCGATACAAAGTGATTTTCTTTAACCTTAATGAACCTCGGTCTCTTAACCTACGTTAATTATCCTAACCTGCTAAGTAAAACTTAATTTCCGTTTTTTCGGGGATTGCCGTGAAAATGGTTTCACCATAAGACAACAGACAGATGGCGCAGTTTACAAACCAGTTTGACAGATCCATTGAGCAGTGTTTATGTCATGACAGCCAATCAGCTCATTTGTTGTTCAACGCTTATGTGCCGTTTTCATAATGGCTGCTGTGACACATTTTTAAGTAATCGTTCAAATCTTCTCAGTTTAAATAGTTGGGATAATGGGAACATTTCGCATTTCCCATCCCGATTGATACCTCGTACAGGCTCCCTGGTGTCTTAAATCTACACCGGAAGCCTGTCTGACCGTCGTGCAGATGGTCGGGTTGGATCGGCTGGCTCGTCTCTAGGATAAACTGTATCACATGACCTGTCAAAAACATAGACAGGGTTTGTCCAATAAACTATAATATCTTTGGTCAATGGATCTGTGTTTTAACTCATTCAGTCACATGCAAATTAGTGGACAAAGAAACAAGCATTTCCTACATATTCAATCTTGGCACTTCTATTATCTGATTGGTTGGTCATGGTTGTTGTTTTTGATGTATTGACCTGATTGGTTGTTTTGGGTGTCAGACTGCCCGGGTACGGCCAGTGAGCAGGCAGGGAAGACGTCAGCATGTCAGGGTTGTCCCAACCAGAACCTCTGTTCCTCTGGAGCCACTAAAGCACCAGACCCAGGTAAAGACTCAGTCTCTCTGTCTCTGTTCTGCCCTGATCTTGATCTGGTGAATAACAGCACTACTGATTAGTCTGCAATTCCTTGTTTTCAATGTGTGTTTAATGCCTCTCTCTCTTTCCTCACTCACTCCCTCACTCACTCTCTCTCCCCCCCCCCTCCCCGACCCTCTCTCTCTCCCCCTCCCTGACCCTCTCTCTCTCCCCCCCTCCCCGACCCTCTCTCTCTCCCCCCCTCCCCGACCCTCTCTCTC
>NW_027014076.1:217704-230204 GCF_036934945.1 Oncorhynchus masou masou
TCACTTCCTGTCAGGGATGATCAAACAGTTCCTGCGAGATGTCGATTGGGGGGAACTGGATTACCTCATCGTGGACACGCCCCCCGGCACCTCTGACGAACACCTGTCTATCGTCCAGTACCTTAGCTCCGCCCACATCGACGGAGCCGTCATCATCACCACCCCGCAGGTAACTACGGCGACTACGGCTCACTAGAGAGAACAACTAGGTAGCTAAGGCACGTCGCTATGGCAACCGGGAAGCTACATCATGTTTCTGTTGTAACCGCGGCAACCAGGTAATTTTTATATATATAACGGATGTTGTTTTGACCTTTGCTCTATGTTATGGCCTTGTGGTCAGATCAATCATAAATGACTGACTGTCTGGTTAGATGGGTCGTTAAACCAGGACTGTATGGGTCGTTAAACCAGGACTGACTGGGTTGTTAAACCCAGACTGTATGGGTCGTTAAACCAGGACTGTATGGGTCGTTAAACCAGGACTGACTGGGCCGTTTAACCAGGACTGTCTGGGTGGTTTAACCAGGACTGACTGGGTCGTTAAACCAGGACTGACTGGGTGGTTTAACCAGGACTGACTGGGTGGTTTAACCAGGACTGACTGGGTGGTTTAACCAGGACTGACTGGGTGGTTTAACCAGGACTGACTGGGTGGTTTAACCAGGACTGACTGGGTGGTTTAACCAGGACTGACTGGGTGGTTTAACCAGGACTGACTGGGTGGTTTAACCAGGACTGACTGGGTGGTTTAACCAGGACTGACTGGGTGGTTTAACCAGGACTGACTGGGCGGTTTAACCAGGACTGACTGGGTGGTTTAACCAGGACTGACTGGGTGGTTTAACCAGGACTGACTGGGTGGTTTAACCAGGACTGACTGGGTGGTTTAACCAGGACTGACTGGGTGGTTTAACCAGGACTGACTGGGTGGTTTAACCAGGACTGACTGGGTGGTTTAACCAGGACATTAGCCTGTCTGGTGGGGTTATGACAGGGTAGTTTAACCAGGACATTAGCCTGTCTGGTGGGGTTATGACAGGGTAGTTTAACCAGGACATTAGCCTGTCTGGTGGGGTTATGACAGGGTAGTTTAACCAGGACATTAGCCTGTCTGGTGGGGTTATGACAGGGTAGTTTAACCAGGACATTAGCCTGTCTGGTGGGGTTATGACAGGGTAGTTTAACCAGGACATTAGCCTGTCTGGTTAGATGGGTGGGGTTATGAATCAAATCAAAATCAAATCAAATTTATTTATATAGCCCTTCGTACATCAGCTGATATCTCAAAGTGCTGTACAGAAACCCAGCCTAAAACCCCAAACAGCTAGCAATGCAGGTGTAGAAGCACGGTGGCTAGGAAAAACTCCCTAGAAAAGCCAAAACCTAGGAAGAAACCTAGAGAGGAACCAGGCTATGTGGGGTGGCCAGTCCTCTTCTGGCTGTGCCGGGTAGAGATTATAACAGAACATGGCCAAGATGTTCAAATGTTCATAAATGACCAGCATGGTCGAATAATAATAAGGCAGAACAGTTGAAACTGGAGCAGCAGCACGGCCAGGTGGACTGGGGACAGCAAGGAGTCATCATGTCAAGTAGTCCTGGGGCATGGTCCTAGGGCCGCGGTTCAGTTGAAACTGGAGCAGCAGCACGGCCAGGTGGACTGGGGACAGCAAGGAGTCATCATGTCAGGTAGTCCTGGGGCATGGTCCTAGGGCTCAGGTCCTCCGAGAGAGAGAAGGAGAGAATTAGAGAACGCACACTTAGATTCACACAGGACACCGAATTGGACAGGAGAAGTACTCCAGATATAACAAACTGACCCCAGCCCCCGACACATAAACTACTGCAGCATAAATACTGGAGGCTGAGACAGGAGGGGTCAGGAGACACTGTGGCCCCACCCGAGGACACCCCGGACAGGGCCAAACAGGAAGGATATAACCCCACCCACTATGCCAAAGCACAGCCCCCACACCACTGGAGGGATATCTTCAACCACCAACTTACCATCCTGAGACAAAGCTGAGTATAGCCCGCAAAGATCTCCGCCACGGCACAACCCAAGGGGGGGCGCCAACCCAGACAGGATGACCACATCAGTGAATCAACCCACTCAGGTGACGCACCCCCTCAGGGACGGCATGAGAGAGCCCCAGCAAGCCAGTGACTCAGCCCCTGTAATAGGGTTAGAGGCAGAGAATCCCAGTGGAAAGAGGGGAACCGGCCAGGCAGAGACAGCAAGGGTGGTTCGTTGCTCCAGAGCCTTTCCGTTCACCTTCCCACTCCTGGGCCAGACTACACTCAATCATATGACCCACTGAAGAGATGAGTCTTCAGTAAAGACTTAAAGGTTGAGACCGAGTTTGCGTCTCTGACATGGGTAGGCAGACCGTTCCATAAAAATGGAGCTCTATAGGAGAAAGCCCTGCCTCCAGCTGTTTGCTTAGAAATTCTAGGGACAATTAGGAGGCCTGCGTCTTGTGACCGTAGCGTACGTGTAGGTATGTACGGCAGGACCAAATCAGAGAGATAGGTAGGAGCAAGCCCATGCAATGCTTTGTAGGTTAGCAGTAAAACCTTGAAATCAGTCCTTGCTTTGACAGGAAGCCAGTGTAGGGAGGCTAGCACTGGAGTAATATGATCAAATTTTTGGTTCTAGTCAGGATTCTAGCAGCCGTATTTAGCACTAACTGAAGTTTATTTAGTGCTTTATCCGGGTAGCCGGAAAGTAGAGCATTGCAGTAGTCTAACCTAGAAGTGACAAAAGCATGGATTAATTTTTCTGCATCATTTTTGGACAGAAAGTTTCTGATTTTTGCAATGTTACGTAGATGGAAAAAAGCTGTCCTTGAAATGGTCTTGATATGTTCTTCAAAAGAGAGATCAGGGTCCAGAGTAACGCCGAGGTCCTTCACAGTTTTATTTGAGATGACTGTACAACCATTAAGATTAATTGTCAGATTCAACAGAAGATCTCTTTGTTTCTTGGGACCTAGAACAAGCATCTCTGTTTTATCCGAGTTTAAAAGTAGAAAGTTTGCTGCCATCCACTTCCTTATGTCTGAAACACATGCTTCTAGCGAGGGCAATTTAATATAATAATATAATAATAATAATTTTGGGGCTTCACCATGTTTCATTGAAATGTACAGCTGTGTATCATCCGCATAGCAGTGAAAGTTAACATTATGTTTTCGAATAACATCCCCAAGAGGTAAAATATATAGTGAAAACAACAGCGGTCCTAAAACGGAACCTTGAGGAACACCGAAATTTACAGTTGATTTGTCAGAGGACAAACCATCCACAGAGACAAACTGATATCTTTCCGACAGATAAGATCTAAACCAGGCCAGAACTTGTCCGTGTAGACCAATTTGGGTTTCCAATCTCTCCAAAAGAATGTGGTGATCGATGGTATCAAAAGCAGCACTAAGGTCTAGGAGCACGAGGACAGATGCAGAGCCTCGGTCCGATGCCATTAAAATGTCATTTACCACCTTCACAAGTGCCGTCTCAGTGCTATGATGGGGTCTAAAACCAGACTGAAGCATTTCATATACATTGTTTGTCTTCAGGAAGGCAGTGAGTTGCTGAGCAACAGCCTTTTCTAAGATTTTTGAGAGGAATGGAAGATTCGATATAGGCCGATAGTTTTTTATATTTTCTGGGTCAAGGTTTGGCTTTTTCAAGAGAGGCTTTATTACTGCCACTTTTAGTGAGTTTGGTACACATCCGGTGGATAGAGAGCCGTTTATTATGTTCAACATAGGAGGGCCAAGCACAGGAAGCAGCTCTTTCAGTAGTTTAGTTGGAATAGGGTCCAGTATGCAGCTTGAAGGTTTAGAGGCCATGATTATTTTCATCATTGTGTCAAGAGATATAGTACTAAAACACTTGAGCGTCTCTCTTGATCCTAGGTCCACGCAGAGTTGTGCAGACTCAGGACAACTGAGCTTTGAAGGAATACGCAGATTTAAGGAGGAGTCTGTAATTTGCTTTCTAATAATCATAATTTTTTCCTCAAAGAAGTTCATGAATTTATCACTGCTAAAGTGAAAGTCATCCTCTCTTGGGGAATGCTGCTTTTTAGTTAGCTTTGCGACCGTATCAAAAAGGAATTTTGGATTGTTCTTATTGTCCTCAATTAAGTTAGAAAAATAGGATGATCGAGCAGCAGTAAGGGCTCTTCGGTACTGCACGGTACTGTCTTTCCAAGCTAGACGGAAGACTTCCAGTTTGGTGTGGCGCCATTTCCGTTCCAATTTTCTGGAAGCTTGCTTCAGAGCTCGGGTATTTTCTGTGTACCAGGGAGCTAGTTTCTTATGAGAAATGTTTTTAGTTTTTAGGGGTGCAACTGCATCTAGGGTATTGCGCAAGGTTAAATTGAGTTCCTCAGTTAGGTGGTCAACCGATTTTTGTCCTCTGGTGTCATTGGGTAGACAGAGGGAATCTGGAAGGACATCAAGGAATCTTTGTGTTGTCTGTGAATTTATAGCACGACTTTTGATGTTCCTTGGTTGGGGTCTGAGCAGATTATTTGTTGCAATTGCAAACGTAATAAAATGGTGGTCCGATAGTCCTGGATTATGAGGAAAAACATTAAGATCCACAACATTTATTCCATGGGACAAAACTAGGTCCAGCGTATGACTGTGACAGTGAGTGGGTCCAGAGACATGTTGGACAAAACCCACTGAGTCGATGATGGCTCCGAAAGCCTTTTGGAGTGGGTCTGTGGACTTTTCCATGTGAATATTAAAGTCACCAAAGATTAGAATATTATCTGCTATGACTACAAGGTCCGATAGGAATTCAGGGAACTCAGTGAGGAACGCTGTATATGACCCAGGAGGCCTGTAAACAGTAGCTATAAAAAGTGATTGAGTAGGCTGCATAGATTTCATGACTAGAAGCTCAAAAGACGAAAACGTCATTTTTTTTTTTGTAAATTGAAATTTGCTATCGTAAATGTTAGCAACACCTCCGCCTTTGCGGGATGCACGGGGATATGGTCACTAGTGTAGCCAGGAGGTGAGGCCTCATTTAACACAGTAAATTCATCAGGCTTAAGCCATGTTTCAGTCAGGCCAATCACATCAAGATTATGATCAGTGATTAGTTCATTGACTATAATTGCCTTTGAAGTAAGGGATCTAACATTAAGTAGCCCTATTTTGAGATGTGAGGTATCATGATCTCTTTCAATAATGACAGGAATGGAGGTGGTCTTTATCCTAGTGAGATTGCTAAGGCGAACACCGCCATGTTTAGTTTTGCGCAACCTAGGTCGAGGCACAGACACGGTCTCAATGGTGATAGCTGAGCTGACTACACTGACTATGCTAGTGGCAGACTCCACTATGCTTGCAGGCTGGCTAACAGCCTGCTGCCTGGCCTGCACCCTATTTCATTGTGGAGCTAGAGGAGTTAGAGCCCTGTCTATGTTGGTAGATAAGATGAGAGCACCCCTCCAGCTTGGATGGAGTCCGTCACTCCTCAGCAGGTCAGGCTTGGTCCTGTTTGTGGATGAGTCCCAAAAAGAGGGCCAATTATCTACAAATTCTAACTTTTCGGAGGGGCAGAAAACAGTTTTCAACCAGCGATTGAGTTGTGAGACTCTGCTGTAGAGCTCATCACTCCCCCTAACTGGGAGGGGGCCAGAGACAATTACTCGATGCCGACACATCTTTCTAGCTGATTTACACGCAGAAGCTATGTTGCGCTTGGTGATCTCTGACTGTTTCATCCTAACATCGTTGGTGCCGACGTGGATAACAATATCTCTATACTCTCTACACTCGCCAGTTTTAGCTTTAGCCAGCACCATCTTCAGATTAGCTTTAACGGCGGTAGCCCTGCCCCCCGGTAAACAGTGTATGATCGCTGGATGATTCGTTTTAAGTCTAATACTGCGGGTAATGGAGTCGCCAATGACTAGAGTTTTCAATGTGTCAGAGCTAATGGTGGGAAGCTTCGGCGTCTCAGACCCCGTAACGGGAGGAGTAGAGACCAGAGAAGGCTCGGCCTCTGACTCCGACTCGCTGCTTAATGGGGAAAACCGGTTGAAAGTTTCTGTCGGCTGAATGAGCGACACCGGTTGAGCGTTCCTACAGCATTTCCCTCCAGAAACCGTGAGAAAGTTGTCCGGCTGCGGGGACTGTGCCAGGGGATTTATACTACTATCTGTACTTGCTGGTGGCACAGACGCTGTTTCATCCTTTCCTACACTGAAATTACCCTTGCCTAACGATTGCGTCTGAAGCCGGGCTTGTAGCACAGCTATCCTCGCCGTAAGGCGAGTACAGCGACTGCAATTAGAAGGCATCATGTTAATGTTACTACTTAGCTTCGGGTGTTGGAGGTCCTGACGAATCGTGTCCAGATAAAGCGTCCGGAGTGAAAAAGTTGTGGGTGGAAAAAAAAATATATATATATATGTGTGTGTGTGTGTATAACAACAGTAATTAAAAAGTAAAAACCGTAAAATTGTCAGGTAGCAAAATAGGTTGGCAACAAAACGCACAGCACAGCAACTCGAAAACAGGTCTGCAAGTTGTGACCGGAAGTCAATCACTGTTTGATGGGGTAGTTTAACCAGGACATTAGCCTGTCTGGTGGGGTTATGACAGGGTAGTTTAACCAGGACATTAGCCTGTCTGGTGGGGTTATGACAGGGTAGTTTAACCAGGACATTAGCCTGTCTGGTGGGGTTATGACAGGGTAGTTTAACCAGGACATTAGCCTGTCTGGTGGGGTTATGACAGGGTAGTTTAACCAGGACATTAGCCTGTCTGGTGGGGTTATGACAGGGTAGTTTAACCAGGACATTAGCCTGTCTGGTGGGGTTATGACAGGGTAGTTTAACCAGGACATTAGCCTGTCTGGTTAGATGGGTGGGGTTATGACAGGGTAGTTTAACCAGGACATTAGCCTGTCTGGTTAGATGGGTGGGGTTATGACAGGGTAGTTTAACCAGGACATTAGCCTGTCTGGTGGGGTTATGACAGGGTAGTTTAACCAGGACATTAGCCTGTCTGGTTGGGTTATGACAGGGTAGTTTAACCAGGACATTAGTCTGTCTGGTTGGGTTATGACAGGGTAGTTTAACCAGGACATTAGCCTGTCTGGTGGGGTTATGACAGGGTAGTTTAACCAGGACATTAGCCTGTCTGGTGGGGTTATGACAGGGTAGTTTAACCAGGACATTAGCCTGTCTGGTGGGGTTATGACAGGGTAGTTTAACCAGGACATTAGCCTGTCTGGTTAGATGGGTGGGGTTATGACAGGGTAGTTTAACCAGGACATTAGCCTGTCTGGTGGGGTTATGACAGGGTAGTTTAACCAGGACATTAGCCTGTCTGGTGGGGTTATGACAGGGTAGTTTAACCAGGACATTAGCCTGTCTGGTGGGGTTATGACAGGGTAGTTTAACCAGGACATTAGCCTGTCTGGTGGGGTTATGACAGGGTAGTTTAACCAGGACATTAGCCTGTCTGGTGGGGGTAGTTTAACCAGGACATTAGCCTGTCTGGTGGGGTTATGACAGGGTAGTTTAACCAGGACATTAGCCTGTCTGGTGGGGTTATGACAGGGTAGTTTAACCAGGACATTAGCCTGTCTGGTGGGGTTATGACAGGGTAGTTTAACCAGGACATTAGCCTGCCTGGTGGGGTTATGACAGGGTAGTTTAACCAGGACATTAGCCTGTCTGGTGGGGTTATGACAGGGTAGTTTAACCAGGACATTAGCCTGTCTGGTGGGGTTATGACAGGGTAGTTTAACCAGGACATTAGCCTGTCTGGTGGGGTTATGACAGGTTAGTTTAACCAGGACATTAGCCTGTCTGGTTAGATGGGTGGGGTTATGACAGGGTAGTTTAACCAGGACATTAGCCTGTCTGGTGGGGTTATGACAGGGTAGTTTAACCAGGACATTAGCCTGTCTGGTTAGATGGGTGGGGTTATGACAGGGTAGTTTAACCAGGACATTAGCCTGTCTGGTGGGGTTATGACAGGGTAGTTTAACCAGGACATTAGCCTGTCTGGTGGGGTTATGACAGGGTAGTTTAACCAGGACATTAGCCTGTCTGGTGGGGTTATGACAGGGTAGTTTAACCAGGACATTAGCCTGTCTGGTGGGGTTATGACAGGGTAGTTGAACCAGGACATTAGCCTGTCTGGTTAGATGGGTGGGGTTATGACAGGGTAGTTTAACCAGGACATTAGCCTGTCTGGTGGGGTTATGACAGGGTAGTTTAACCAGGACATTAGCCTGTCTGGTTGGGTTATGACAGGGTAGTTTAACCAGGACATTAGCCTGTCTGGTGGGGTTATGACAGGGTAGTTTAACCAGGACATTAGCCTGTCTGGTGGGGTTATGACAGGGTAGTTTAACCAGGACATTAGCCTGTCTGGTGGGGTTATGACAGGGTAGTTTAACCAGGACATTAGTCTGTCTGGTTAGATGGGTGGGGTTATGACAGGGTAGTTTAACCAGGACATTAGCCTGTCTGGTGGGGTTATGACAGGGTAGTTTAACCAGGACATTAGCCTGTCTGGTGGGGTTATGACAGGGTAGTTTAACCAGGACATTAGCCTGTCTGGTGGGGTTATGACAGGGTAGTTTAACCAGGACATTAGCCTGTCTGGTTAGATGGGTGGTGTTATGACAGGGTAGTTTAACCAGGACATTAGCCTGTCTGGTGGGGTTATGACAGGGTAGTTTAACCAGGACATTAGCCTGTCTGGTGGGGTTATGACAGGGTAGTTTAACCAGGACATTAGCCTGTCTGGTGGGGTTATGACAGGGGTTTAACCAGGACATTAGCCTGTCTGGTTAGATGGGTGGGGTTATGACAGGGTAGTTTAACCAGGACATTAGCCTGTCTGGTTAGATGGGTGGGGTTATGACAGGGTAGTTTAACCAGGACATTAGCCTGTCTGGTTAGATGGTGGGGTTATGACAGGGTAGTTTAACCAGGACATTAGCCTGTCTGGTGGGGTTATGACAGGGTAGTTTAACCAGGACATTAGCCTGTCTGGTGGGGTTATGACAGGGTAGTTTAACCAGGACATTAGCCTGTCTGGTGGGGTTATGACAGGGTAGTTTAACCAGGACATTAGCCTGTCTGGTGGGGTTATGACAGGGTAGTTTAACCAGGACATTAGCCTGTCTGGTGATGGGTGGGGTTATGACAGGGTAGTTTAACCAGGACATTAGCCTGTCTGGTGGAGTTATGACAGGGTAGTTTAACCAGGACATTAGCCTGTCTGGTGGGGTTATGACAGGGTAGTTTAACCAGGACATTAGCCTGTCTGGTGGGGTTATGACAGGGTAGTTTAACCAGGACATTAGCCTGCCTGGTGGGGTTATGACAGGGTAGTTTAACCAGGACATTAGCCTGTCTGGTGGGGTTATGACAGGGTAGTTGAACCAGGACATTAGCCTGTCTGGTGGGGTTATGACAGGGTAGTTTAACCAGGACATTAGCCTGTCTGGTGGGGTTATGACAGGGTAGTTTAACCAGGACATTAGCCTGTCTGGTGGAGTTATGACAGGGTAGTTTAACCAGGACATTAGCCTGTCTGGTTAGGTGGGTGGGGTTATGACAGGGTAGTTTAACCAGGACATTAGCCTGTCTGGTGGGGTTATGACAGGGTAGTTTAACCAGGACATTAGCCTGTCTGGTTAGATGGGTGGGGTTATGACAGGGCAGTTTAACCAGGACATTAGCCTGTCTGGTTAGATGGGTGGGGTTATGACAGGGTAGTTTAACCAGGACATTAGCCTGTCTGGTGGGGTTATGACAGGGTAGTTTAACCAGGACATTAGCCTGTCTGGTGGGGTTATGACAGGGTAGTTTAACCAGGACATTAGCCTGTCTGGTGGGGTTATGACAGGGTAGTTTAACCAGGACATTAGCCTGTCTGGTGGGGTTATGACAGGGTAGTTTAACCAGGACATTAGCCTGTCTGGTTAGATGGGTGGGGTTATGACAGGGTAGTTTAACCAGGACATTAGCCTGTCTGGTGGGGTTATGACAGGGTAGTTTAACCAGGACATTAGCCTGTCTGGTGGGGTTATGACAGGGCAGTTTAACCAGGACATTAGCCTGTCTGGTGGGGTTATGACAGGGTAGTTTAACCAGGACATTAGTCTGTCTGGTTAGATGGGTGGGGTTATGACAGGGAAGTTTAACCAGGACATTAGCCTGTCTGGTTAGATTGGTGTGGTTATGACAGGGTAGTTTAACCAGGACATTAGCCTGTCGGGTGGGGTTATGACAGGGTAGTTTAACCAGGACATTAGCCTGTCTGGTTAGATTGGTGTGGTTATGACAGGGTAGTTTAACCAGGACATTAGCCTGTCTGGTTAGATGGGTGGGGTTATGACAGGGTAGTTTAACCAGGACATTAGCCTGTCTGGTGGGGTTATGACAGGGTAGTTTAACCAGGACATTAGCCTGTCTGGTTAGATGGGTGGGGTTATGACAGGGTAGTTTAACCAGGACATTAGCCTGTCTGGTGGGGTTATGACAGGGTAGTTTAACCAGGACATTAGCCTGTCTGGTGGGGTTATGACAGGGTAGTTTAACCAGGACATTAGCCTGTCTGGTGGGGTTATGACAGGGTAGTTTAACCAGGACATTAGCCTGTCTGGTGGGGTTATGACAGGGTAGTTTAACCAGGACATTAACCTGTCTGGTTAGATGGGTGGGGTTATGACAGGGTAGTTTAACCAGGACATTAACCTGTCTGGTTAGATGGGTGGGGTTATGACAGGGTCGTTTAACCAGGACATTAGCCTGTCTGGTTGGGTTATGACAGGGTAGTTTAACCAGGACATTAGCCTGTCTGGTGGGGTTATGACAGGGTAGTTTAACCAGGACATTAGCCTGTCTGGTGGGGTTATGACAGGGTAGTTTAACCAGGACATTAGCCTGTCTGGTGGGGTTATGACAGGGTAGTTTAACCAGGACATTAGCCTGTCTGGTTAGATGGGTGGGGTTATGACAGGGTAGTTTAACCAGGACATTAGCCTGCCTGGTGGGGTTATGACAGGGTAGTTTAACCAGGACATTAGCCTATCTGGTGGGGTTATGACAGGGTAGTTTCGGTTTACGGTGCCTGATTACAACTCAACTCAGCTTTCCCGTAACTCTCCCCCCTCTCTCCTCCCTCCCTCTCTCTCCCCCCTCTTCCCTCCCTCTCTCTCTTCCCTCTCTCACCCCTCCATGTCTCTCCCCCTCTTCCCTCCCTCCCTCTCTCTCCCCCCTCCTCCCTCCCTCTCTCTCACCCCTCCTCTCTCTCCCCCCCCCTCCCTCCCTCTCCCCTCCCCCTCCCCCTCCCCCTCTCCCTCCCTCCCCCTCCTCCTCCCCCCTCCCCCTCCCCCTCCCCCTCCCCCTCCCCCTCCTCCCTCCCTCCTCCCCTCCTCCTCCCTCCCCCCCCTCCCCCTCCCCCTCCCCCCTCCCCCCCCCCCTCCCCCCCTCCCCCCCTCCCCCTCCCCCCCCCCCCCCCCCCTCCCCCCTCCCCCTCCCCCCCCCCTCCCCCCTCCCCCCCCCTCCCCCCTCCTCCCCCCCCCCCCCCCCTCCCCCTCCCCCTCCCCCCTCCCTCCCCCCCCCCCTCCCCCCCCTCCCCCTCCTCCCCTCCCTCCCCCCCCCCCCCCCTCCTCCCTCCCCCCCCCCTCCCCCCTCCCCCTCCTCCCTCCCTCCTCCCTCCCTCCCTCCCCCCCCCCCCCCCCCCCCTCCCCCTCCCCCCCTCCCCTCCCCCCCTCCCCCTCCCTCCTCCCTCCTCCTCCCTCCCTCCCCCCCCCCTCCCCCCCCCCCCTCCCCCTCCCTCCCCTCCCTCCCTCCCCCCCCCCCCCCCCCCCCTCCCCCCCCCCCCCCTCCCCTCCTCCTCCCTCCCTCCCCCTCCCCCTCCCCCCTCCCCCCCCCCCCCTCCCCCTCCCCCCTCCTCCCCCTCCCCCCCCCCCCCCCCCCCCCCCCTCCCCTCTCCAGGAGGTGTCTCTTCAGGACGTCAGGAAGGAGATCAGGTTCTGTCAGAAGGTCCAGCTGCCCATCATAGGAGTGGTGGAGAACATGAGTGGGTTTGTCTGTCCCAAATGCAAGGTGAGAGTTTTATTCATTTATATATATTTATGTGTATATTTGGACAATGTGTAATTTTCTCTCATAAAGACAGACACCCTTCATTGGCATGATGTGTAACCCTTTCTCTTTCCCCCCTCGTCTCTCTCTCTCCCCTCTCTCTCTCTCTCCCCTCTCTCTCCTCTCCCTTCTCTCTCCTCTCCTTTCTCCTCTCCTTTCTCTCTCCTCTCCTTTCTCTCTCCTCTCCTTTCTCTCCCCTCTCTCCTCTCCTTTCTCTCCTTTCTCTCTCCTCTCCTTTCTCTCTCCTCTCCTTTCTCTCCTTTCTCTCCTCTCCTCTCCTTTCTCTCCCCTCTCTCTCTCTCCTCTCTCTCCTCTCCTCTCTCTCCTTTCTCTCCTCTCCTCTCTCTCC